>NW_020884872.1:65257090-65272789 GCF_003945725.1 Corapipo altera
GTTTGGGTAAGGGAGCCTCATACATATTCACAAATATCCTATTTTCCTGTTTGAGCATTTCCAAAGTGGTTAAAAAAAAGGGTTTAAATACTTGAATATGTAAAGAAAATGTAAGATAAAGTCTTCATCATACTGTGTGTGCATCTGGGGCCTTTTGTTTGCCACATTTTCATAGAAAAGCATGAACTTTTAAAACTTCAGATAAGTGGAAGACAGAACCCAGAAAAGTAGGAGGAAGCAGGTAATATTTCTACTATGGTTTTATTCCTGCTTAACTTCTCTTCTTATTGCTAGTTCCTTTCCTTTTAAATTGCTGGCTTTGGTCCTGATTTTTTAACACAATAAAAATTCAGTCATCCTAAAATTTTCTTCAGTGAATAAATCGATTTTGGTTTCCAGTACACCTCTTTTCCAAACAAAAGTATATTTTACTACATGTAGGTGTAATTCTAATCTTTATTTTTGTTAATATAAAGCAATGCTTCCTCCATTTTTTCTGTATTCTTATTCTCTCTTTGCTATGAAAAATATTGTATGGAAAATATATGAGTGATTTCTGATTTGACTACATAGTTTGAGATATCTTAAGAAGGTACAATGCTTCCCATTTTTCTTCTGACATATTTTACTGTCCTCTATTTGTTTCTGTTTCACATTTTACTGGTTATTTTAATTTTTTTGATTAGTTTCTTTTTCTCATAATACTTTATTACTCTTGTTTTTATGTCCTCTGTATCTTCCTTCATATGTCCATTTAATCTTGAATAATTAATGAAAATAATCATAGCTCTCTAGGTACTGATTTTGGCATGAAGTCTTATTGTTAGCTGTCAGCCTACAAAATGTAATGCTCCTATGAGGGCAGCTTCAAAAAGTCACAGAATTCAATTATTCACTTCCACAGAGCAAGAATCACAATGTGTTAATACTTTCCTACAGTGGATTTTATATTTTGGCATAAGATCACAGTAAGGCTGCAGCTTTTCAAAATCTGGCAAAGTAAAGGAGAGTCACCAGATGGAGTCCTCAGGTAACATACTGAAATCAATGTAGTTTATTAATGCAGAAGTGTTTGGGTAGGCTGTGTATTAATCTCAACCTTCAAAAGTGAACCAACAATGACTTGCCAGATTTTGGAGTTCACAGGAAAAGAGACCCTGGTAACTGATGAAGTTATTTCACATATTTGCCTAGATTTATTTTAAGGGATCTTTGGAAGGCTTATCTGCCATGTACCACTCTATTCCTCTTTCTTTCCAGCCAAATAGATAGAGTTCAACGTTCCCATTTAAAAGGAGTCCATGCCGAATAATTATATACTCCAATTGTTCTCCATCTGTTGCTTGCTTGATCTACAAATGCTTTTTCTTGTACCAGGAAGCAAACAGCAGAAACTCAGCTGTTCAGAATTTCCATCTGGGAAACTTCAAGTTGCTATGATCCAGTACTTAGAAGAACAAACTATTTTTGCATATAGTTAAGTATAGATTCAAACTTATAGGAAGGGCAAATTATTTTAAAAATTAGAATTATCTCATTTGCACTGGAGTAGTACTAAAGAGTAAGATGAAAAAAATCAAGTAGCAGATAAGCTGCCCATGACACCTTTTTGTAAGCTAGAGCTCTGCAAGTTAGAACAGATGCTTCACCCTTGGAAATGTATCTGTATTATACCAGGGAATTCCAGGAAATGTTTCTTAGGATCAGATTCATAGTTTTTCTGGATTCATGTGCCTCCAAGTTTTTTATATGTGGGATATTTATTAAAACCACAATTTCTAAATTTAAGAGCTATTAGAAGAATAGAAAAGGTTGCTATGTCTAAAGCTTGGAAAAAAAATGATACAAATCTGACTTCTTTTAAATGCACAGTTGGCATTATACAAACATCTACCAACATAAGTCTAACTTTCTTTTTCTTTATGTTGCAAAATTATGTAATGACAAAATTATCAAAATGAAAATATTTAAATTTATTTTTAAAATTTAATCTTTTATATATTTTTATTTATTACAGAAACTAAATTTTCCTAGTTGAATTAAAAAGGAAAAAAAAAGGAGTTTTTTAGTCACAAGGTGGATTTTTTTTTCTGACTAGACAACAACTTTTCAAAACAAATTATTTTTGAAACTAAAATTTAATCTTGTTCAAAATAACCACTGTGTTTTTAAATCTACTAATTTATCTACTTTATAATTTTAATATGCTATAATTTGAAAGATTTATATGACTACAAGGCATACTGGAGCAAACTTTTCCAGTAACAACATTTTCCGGAAGACAGCAAAATCGTAGATGTATGCATGGAAGGAGGTAAAAAAAACCTCACTCTTGATATTCCTTATGTAAAGAAAAGGAGAAAAGCAAAAAAATAAAGTGGGAAAATCGGAGAAATAACACATATGATAGATATTAAAATCTTTAGTAGATTAGATGTTTAATGTTTAATTTTTTTTCATGCTTGCATAGACTGTGCTGCTACAAAACTATCAGGAACACCACTGTATTGGGTGGAGATGCCCAGGTGCTGGCAGCAGGGGCTGAAAGGTGGCCTTGGTGAGGAGTGGCCAGGGCTATCCCATCTTGGACACAGACAGTTCCAGTCTGCTCCAGCTGACTCATTGCAGGACACGGCTGGGTGCCACAGCCAATGTGATGGAGCCTCTGGGAAAACATATTTAAGAAAAGGTGGAAAACACTGCATAAAATTATGAGAAGGTGAAAAAAAAAGCCAAAAGCATGAGAAACAGTCACGTGACCATGAAGAAGGACCTGAGATTCTGCTGGAGGATACGTCAAGGAATATGTTTGCCAGGGAGTTGACAAGAAATAGCCAATTTGGCTTCACAAAGAGCAAACTGTGCCTGACCAATCTAGTGGCCTCTTACAGTGGAGTGACTACATTGGTGGAATTGAAGAGCAATTTATATCATTTACCTGAACTTCAGTAAAGCATTTGTTAAGGCCCCACACTGCATCCTTGCTGCTATGTTGGAGATATATGGGTTCGATGAATAAGGCATTGGCTGTATGACCACATCCAAAGAATTGTGGTCAACAGCTCTGTGTCCAAATGAAGATCAGAAAAAAGTGATGTCTCTCAGGGGTCTGTACTGGGACTGTTACTGATTAGTATTTGCATTAATTATGTAGACAGAGGGATTGAATTGCACCTGCAGCAGGTTTGGGGGTGACACTAATTTGAGTGTTGTGGTTGATACATTTGAGGGAAACAATGCCAACCAATGTGCTTTTGAACAGTTTGAGAAGTGGGTTAATGTGAACCTTAAGAAGGTGTTGAGACATGGAACAGGTTGCCCAGAAAAATTGTGGATGCCCCATCTTTGGAAGTGTTCAAGGTCAGATTGGAGGGGCTTTCAGCAACCTGATCTAGTGATAGGTGTCCACAGTAGGGGTATTGGAATTAGATCTTTAAGGTCCTTTCCAATCCAAACTATTTCTCTGCAGCCTGCCAAAAGACTGGGGTGGAGCAGATATCCACACTGCAGCCTCGGGAAACACCCATATGGAAATAGCGTGAGTAGGAAAGCGCATCAGAGAGAAACTATTATGAATTACCAAAACCCCTCATTCCCCATCCCCCCTGCACCGCTCAAGAGGGAGAGGGAGAGGATTCTGGAATAAAGGAGTGAAGTTGTGGCTGGGAAGAACAGTGAGGTTGGGAGAGTATGGTTTGGACTTTGGGCATTGATTTATTTTATTTTTTTTTTACTGTTTCTCACAATCCTACATGTTTTTAACTGGCAATAATTTTTTTTCCCAATCTGTTTTGCCTGGGATGGTAATTGGTAAGCAATCTCCCCTTTTCTATTTCAAGCTTAAAAGTAATTTTTAAGATTTTTTACAGTATTTAATAACAAAACCACTTTTTTTTCTTTTTTAATTAGGTAGGGATTTAGTCTACATGGAATTTTTGTAGCAGACAGTCTCAGAAGGAATTGCCAGATAAAGTAACTTCACTGCAGGAAAGCTTGCTTTTAAAAGTTTCTGCTATTAAATGCTTTTAATTCAAGTACATGACATGAAGTGTTGATAAGGGTTTTTCCTACAGCTGTTTTGTCTGTGATTTTTTCAAAGACATTCTTTCCTCATCCTTGAAGTTGTGTGTAGAGTTCTCCAAAAAATTTAAATTTGCTTCAAGTGAAAACAAGAAAAAGTAAGTGATTAAGATGTTCATAAGAGGTGTTTATACATGGTGAAGGTATACTAAAGATGGTAATTAAAGCATTTTATTAAACTTCAATGCCTTTCAGCTTGTCAGGAGAAATCATTGCTACAGGTGTTTTCATTTAAAGAATGAAACAAAATGATGAGGGATTAGAGAACAAAATCCTTGTGGGAATGTAGCTTTTAGCTACTCTATTGATGTTACTGCTGTCTCCTGTTCGATGCAGCAGATGTAAATTTGCTGGCTGTAAATTTTCTAGCAATTTACGGAACTAATCACTACAATAGACAGTCTTAAATATATAACATTTTCCCTTCTGTCTTTTTAGGTATTGTATAGATAGTAAAATCCCTGCTGAACATTCCCAAGAAGATATATGTAACAAATACCTCAATTATGGCACTATCTGAAACAGTCCTTCACATGTGATAAGTTTTAGGAAACAAAGTATGGTATAAATAAGTTTTATACTACTTATGTTTTTATGTACAAGAATCATCAACACTAACTATTAGATGTAACATAGCACATAATGTTGGCAGATATCCCTTCTCACCTATTTGGAATTGTATGTCACTGCTTCAACAGATATAATCAAAGGACTATAAAATCGACCTATTGAGAAATCATTTTTGATTAAATCCATTAGCCTTTCAAGTTTTCAAAAATAATATTTAAAAAAATCCACTACCAGCAAAATAGATACACTGAGGAATATGAAGCACAGGGCATGCAAAGCTCAGGTTCAGTGAGGTTCTGATCTCACAGTGGGTCATGGCTGAATCTCATTGTGTCTGCAACGTAATGGGTAGCCATGATGACTGATTTTACTGCAACTCTCAGAGATATTAAGTTCCCTTTATATTCAGAACCGTATTGACAATTAGGAAAAAGTCCAGCTCCATCTGTGAAAGAAGTAGTTTGACACAATCAAATTCTGTTTCTCAGTTTGTGGTCAAGGAAGTACCACACAATTATTTGGATCCTGTGTTTTTTATTGAAACTGTCACTTTCTTTTAATGTTCATCACATCTAGTTGCATGAAGACAGTTCCAGCCTTTGCAGAAGTGTTACTATGCAAAATTTGGCTCTTGGCATGTTTTGTACTCTGAATGTTGGTCAAGCTGTGGATTTCAAAAAAGGTAGCTTTGAAATTAATTAATGTGGACTTAATAATTAAAACAGCAATATCAGCACTCAGTAATTTCTGCTACATTAGTCAGTTTACAGAGTTTATTTAGTTTATCTGAGTTAATTAATTCTCCTTTCAGCACAGTCATTTATTTTCAAGGTAACTGCTGTTCCGAACTATTCAGCCATCCAAGTGAAAAGAATTTGGTATGGTATTAGGGAATTGCATTGTGCCTCTCTTTTTATCTTAAGAGCCTCTAAGTGTGTGTGGTGGTTGTAATGGGAAAAGTGTGACTTGTCCTAGAATAACATTTCCCAGAGTACATTTACATGGTTATGTACAGTACACTGCATCTTGTTTGATAAATCTGAAAAACTGGCACATAAAAAGGTTTGTCTGATTTTTTTTAGCAAAAAAAATAACAATACTAATCTTTGTATAACTCCAGATTTATAAATCCAGATCCTGAACTACAGCAGGTCTTCACTTTTTGTAACTGAAATGAATGTAAGTAGAATGAGATCTTGGCCATTCTTCAGTCCCATTACTGCAGGACAGCCAGCGCTGTGGCACTGAGCACAAACTACGACAGCATTTGAATTATTTCCACAGAAAAACTCACTCCTGCATCTCTCCCACCATTAAAAATATTACAAAAGTAACCAATAATTACAGAAAAATAGAAAATATAAATCTGCTGTTGTTATGCTAAGCAATAAGTAGATATATCAGGGTTAGTATTATGATAAGGCATAGAATCTTTAAAAGGCCTTAATAGACTAAAGACAGAAAGTATGTCAAAGTCTCTGTGCAGTAAGTTTTCACTGAAATCTCCATTAACACTTTTTGAAAGGTTCAATTACAGAAAAATCGGAAACAAAAAACTTGTCATTCTAACTCCCCAAAAACCATCCCATTAACCCATAATTTCTGGCTGATCCCAGGAAAGAGGAGAAAATTGCAACTAAGCTTTTGTTTTCTTTAGAGGTTGTTTAAACAGATTGTTCTGGTCACCAAAAATAAATTTAAAAGTGGGCATCCAAATATGAACTCTCTGAAAAAACAGAGGCAAAGACTAGAAAGCAAGGTGACATGGAAAGACAATGAGTATGAGCAGTCACAGTCTTCATTGCAGGCCTGGAAATAAAATCTTGGTCTTCTAAACTCTTATTTAGATATCTATTTACAAGTTCAAATTACTTTCAAAATTGCTAAAATAATGATATATCTTTCAAAGCAACTTTAAAAAGTTGACTAAAATTTTGACAGCCAGTAATATAGTATCTTTACATGTTTATTATACTATTATTTCTGATAAGCAAACAATACATTTTCTTACTGTACTGATTAAAAAAAAGGGAGTAAAAGAGAATGAAATAAGTAAAAAACAATCCAAACTTAAATATTTCACATGTAATGCCTCAAATGCATTCTAAATTGCAGAACAAAAATCTATACGTTCCACATAACTGCTGACATTTTGATGTGAAAACAGTGTTTCTTACAAAAAAAACCCCAAAGTATTTTATTATAAGGAATTCTAATGACATTCCTTTTAAATTTTTGTTGTTTTATGAGGTTTTTTTCATAAACCATATAAATAACAAGTAAAATTAATTTTTGAGTTTGTCCTTGATTAAACACAAAAATGTTTCCAGCTGGAATGATTATGTTTAATCTTCTGTGTTACAGAGGGAAAGTAATCCAAAAGACAACAGTAAATAATTGTGTTTCTACCTTGGTTTAAGTCTGTATTATCAGTGTTACTGAGTAATACAGATAAATAGCAGAGGATAGCTCATATTGTCCAAATAAGTATTTCTTGATAGGAATAATACCTTGTTCAGTAAGCCAGGATCATTTTTAGATGGAAGGTTAACAATTCAAAAACACTTTTAAAGAGTAAATGCCGTTGTTCCTTCGTGTCTCTTGCAAAAACTTTTCCCTCAGTGGTATTTAAAATAAATTGCACAGTTTAACCTTAAAGAAAGGACAGGACATTCTGGTTCTGGAGAGTGTGTTCTCTGGTTTTGTTTTAAGAATCTGTATCAATAACAGGTTCACATAATTGACCTTGTACTGCAGTGAGGAAAGATATTCTAATTTCACACCACTGATAGAAAAGACCAGTTAGGTCACCAAGGTCACAGACCTTTGAACCATCCTTACTTTGTGTTATTCTCCCAACAAGCTTATCTACTAAGTGTCATTTATCAGAAAACATCCTATCAGTATGAGCTGTAGACCTGAATATAATTTCCAGGATAACTAGAAGGAGTTGAGATGCTGGCAACTAAGTACCATGCAGCCACTTCCTCACCAACATCCCCAACCCCACCAAAACCTCCTGCCCCAGTGATGTGGAGACTTAGAAATAAAAAGTAAACCACCACAGATAAGAACAGTTTAATGATTGAAACAAAATTAAATAAAACAATTGTAATAATAAATAGCAATAATGTTAATAATTGTAATGAAAAGGAGAGAGAAATAGGAATAAACCCCAAGAGAAACAAGTCATGTGCAATAAATTGCTCACCAGCTGCTGACTGATACTCGTCCCATCCCCAAGCATCAATCATCCCCTCACAGCCAAGTGCCCCCAGTTTATATTCTGAACATGATGTTCCACGTCATGCAGTAAGGGATGGGGGGGGGGGAGGGGATATTGTCCTGGTTTCAGCTGTGATAGAATTATTTTTTTCTCATTAACCAGTATGAGAATAACACTGATAGCACACTGATGATTTGATTGTTGCTACATAGTGTTTCCCTAAGTCATGGGCTTTTGTTTCCTGTGCTCTGACAGAGAGTAGTTCCACAAGAAGCTGACAGTGAGCATAGCCAGGAGAATTGATCCAAAGTGGCTAAAGGGAAATGAGGAAATTATTTCCATAGAAGAAGCATAGGGTTATTATACAGAATAACCATAAGTAGGTCCCCATACTCATTGCTCCACTTTACCCCTCAGAAACTACTAGGATCTACCCAAAATATTGCATTCTTAGTTTCTCTTTGTTCTGTTAACCTCCAGAAGAATCCAAGTTGGGAGATACTGGCACTTTAGCATAGAAGAGACCATTCCAACTTTAGATCAGCCAATTATTCTCACATTAAGTTGTCCTTCGTGAAGGTTGTTACTTAACCCAGGGTACATTGAATTCTGTGTATCCAAGCTGAAATTCAGTGAAGCAGTGCAGTTAGCATTTCCACACTTCAGATTTTGAATGATCCCAAGTGATCATAGTCATACCATTTAACTGTTCCTAAAGAGGCATGTAGATCTGGTAATTCAATAACTGCAAAATCGTGTGCTGTAATATGACTCATTATTGCCCAGAGAATCAGAGATTCCATTCACATAGTGTTAAGGCAGGAAAACAGCTTCAAGTCAACAGTCCAAGCTACCTTCCAATCCCAACCACCTAATGTTAGACAACTAAGCTTCTCAAAGACACCCATGTCAGCACAGAATTTCCTAAAAGAAGTCATATACCTGTTTGGGTCAGATACAATGTGCCTAACCCATCAAGAAACTGCAGATAACACAGTGAGCATCTATACTAAATAATACCATAGGGTTTAGTTTCCTATAAGGTTATTCTCTGAGGGTCACTTGGCTGTGGATTTTGTACTTTAAATGTAGGCAAGGGATGTATTTGAATTTGAGACCACACCCATGCAACCCATTCGTGTTGCATAGCCTGAATGCTACCGCAACATATTTTATAATATACACATTCCTAACCTGTTCTGAAAACTGCTGTTTAATAGCTTCAATATTATGAGAAGACATTATCATTGACATGGAGTTGAACACAACCAGACAACTAATTACTAAATACCTGGTTTAGTATGCATACTGATCCAGAAAAGGCTGACACTTTCAATGTTCAACACTTCTATCAGATTCACTTGTCTTAAACTTCCTTAATAGGCATTAAAATGTCATATAATCTTGCAACAAGTTATTTAAAGTCTTAAATCACTAGTACAGCAAAAAGTGTTGCCATTACTACGTATACATATTTCTTAAAAGTTCCTGCATGTAGATATATCACTGGTTTTACAGATAACAACTGCTTAAATATCTGAATATTAAAAATGCTGTCATACACTCAAAGTGGACATCAGACTTTTTTTCAGAGTCAATAAATTCTTCTCCATTCCTGTAGATTGTGTGGAAATTCTGCATAAAATCTGTTAAATTTAATCACTAGATAAGATACATTCTCTGTGACTCTCTGTGTGAAATTCAAAACAACCATTACTTCTTTTTTTTCTTTTTTGCCTTTTTTTTATTAACTTAGCGCTATACACCCCTGAAAAGAGAAGAGAAATTAGTCATGGAAATGCTTTCAGAGCTTCAACTACCTTAACTCTGTGACATTGTTATGTAAGAATTAAATGTGATATCTCTGCACTGTGAAAAACAGAATTCCCTGAGGGGAGTTTCAACTAGATCACTATCAGGTGTTGGAGAATGTTCATTGATTATGTGAGAATTGTTATTCACAGACTCTTTCAGCAGATCTTCTCATCACTCTAGAATTTTAAAATCCTCATTTATGTCAGCAGGTCATTGGGATAAAACTACATTTCATAGGAAACTGGTGATATATACAATAAAGTGGATGAATATATTTCTCTGAAACTAATGCAACTTTTAGTGTAATCTTTTTCACATTAGGGTATTTGTGTAGATTATGAGGTCTGAAGTCATTTGCGTTAAATCACAAAAAATGAATGCAATTTGCAGTACCTGCACTAAGATCTTTAACTAAATTTTTCAGGAAAGAACCAGTAAAAGCAATTTTTATGGTTTCGCTTCTAAATGTTATAATTGCTTGTGTACTACAACAGAACACAGAATTCCCACCTGACTGTTGGAATTTCTTATGCTATGCTATATGTAAATAATGGAAGATGACACAGTATAAAAACTAAGCTAGTTTCCCCATCACCACTTGCATAAGCAGAAGAAATTATCAGATAATTAGTTTTCATCATCTGAGAGAAATTATTCTTTATACATGTGCTTTTACACTGTTGCTATTGAAATCAGTACAGACAGAACGGTGGAAAGGGTTCAGGTGAATCTGTGTAATTTTAATGTAAACAGAACAGAACTATTCATAAGGTCACTCAAAATGTTTCAGTCAAGGGAATAGCTATTCCCAGTGCACACCTGGTCATGTCTAAAACAGCCAAGAAGGAAAAAAAAATTGGGCAAAAGAAAATGTGGGCACAGAGAGCGAAGTATCTTCTTGATCTTTCAGTATTCTAAAAGCAAAATTTAAGTGTCCTTCCTTATGGACAAGGATTTGCTTCAGCTTCTTCCTGAAGGTGAAAAATTCAATACTGAGTCATTGAGAGTGTTGATTAGAGAGAGGATTAACAGTTTGGAAACAGAAGTGGAGGGTTTTGAAACTGTCAGTAAGGAATGAGGGAGGTGGAAAGGGTCAGTGGAGGTTTGTTGGCTTGGAAGGAGATAAGAGAAGGAGGGTTCAGTGAGGTAAAGATAAGGGAACCGGGGAAATTAGTCTAATCTTTTTAAGGATGGTGGTGCCAAGTGTCAGGTGTCAACATGGATTTGAATACCCATAGATCTGGGATGGAATGACACTACATTCTTATATCCTTGATGAGGGAACAAGTGTCCTGCTTGCCAGCAACTGCTTTCTCCACAGATACTCCCCTTCAGTCTGTCCCCTCACACAATTGTATTTATACTTCCTAACCACTGCAGAAGTGGTGTCAGGATAGTGGTCCAAAAGTGAATGGTTGATCTCTTTGTCAATACAATGCATGAAGATAGGCATCAAACCCCCATATAAATTCATACTATCAATTAGATAGATATTTAAAACAGCAAGCCAAGTAAAGAATAATACTTTTGTCTGTACAAACTCATAACTGCAATTTGCTGCCTTTTTATTTAATTTTAAGGTTTAGATGACATTCAAAAATCATGTTTAATAGCCCTTTGTTATGACTCATTTTTTTTCTCAATGTAATTTTGGTTTTGCACATGACAACATGTTGTAAGTATGTATTCTTCACTTTAATATGCTTTGTGTGACAGTTGTTTCTATAGTTTAATTAAAAATTTTTACTCTTTGTTCTGATTCATCATCATCCAAATATTATGTAGAAAATTTCCATTCCTTATCTATTTTCTTTATATTATACATCATATCATATTATATTTTCCCCTTTCTCTTCTACCTTTTTCACAGCAAAATCTTTTGCAGCCTTAGAAGTCCATGCTATCTCATGTTTCTTTGTACAGAAACTGCTTCGGTCCTTTCCTCAGCTCTCTGCTGTGTAGTTCTATTACATGTATTGCATATATTATATTATGTATTTTATGTATATTTTAGGTCATATAGTTAGAGAGAGAAATGGAAAGACATGAGGTCACCAGATCTGCATACCAGATTCAGATGGTAAGCATGTGACAGCTTTATAGAATGGCACATAGCGCTTTTGGTTAATTCCTTCTTTAAATATTTTTCAGAATCTGTTTTATATAGGACTAAAACAAAAATAAAAAGAAAAGGCAATAAACTGTGCCACAATTGCTAGGCTGATAGCACTTATTTCATGTAAATGCCAGGATTCTGTAAAATGTCCATATAAGTTTCTTCCTCTTGGAGCAGGTAGTTAATGTCTTTTGCAATGGAAATTAATACTTTAGCCTCCAAAAATTTTAATTTTAGTTATCTTGTATTTATAATCTTGGCTTTTCTCAGAGGCTTGTGAGACATGGAATTATTATATTAATTATCGGTTCAAGCCAACTCGTGTGTGGAGGTGATGATCTAACCCGTATTCCAGCCCCTTAGAGTCTCCTTGGGCAACCCCTGGAGCAGCTATCAGTCAAAAGTAGCCTAGGAGCAGTGCCCATACCACACCCCAGAGCTCCCAACCCAGCCCCAGGATGGCTGGCACACCAGAAGTATGGGAGTTGGAGAGGGAGGTGGCCAGAGGGGGCCAGAACAAATAAAAGCAGCAACATGTGGTCTCCACCCTGTTTGAACCCTCCATCTTCTGGACTTCTGTAGCTGGATCTATGCTGGATCTAGAGGTGGTAGCTATAATTCTCTTTTTCTCTCTTTACTTCTTCTAATCTTCTTTCTTGATATTTTGGGTAACTTAGGACTGGATGGGTTGGATTTTGCAGAGTTGTATGGGTTAGCATGTGCTAAGTCAATGCTTTGTGGAATGCTTTATTTTGGTTTAATATTATCCTTTAAACTTTTGCTAAGTGCCTTTATTTACTAAAGTTTACCAGTAAAAGTACCTCCTGAGAAAACATGTGCAGCATGTCTCCTTTGTGCTCTCTCTTAAGATTTTAAAAGAACTGAAGGCTCTTCTAATAAGTTCAGTGGGCAAATTTTTGAAGCTTTGTATATTTTAAAGTAAAACCCCTTCAGTGAGCCTGTAGCTCAGGTGCTGGAGTCTTATAGAGGATTATTTAGTGAAATAGTTAGCTCTCATAAAACAAATATAATTTTGAACAAAAGCAATTCTATAAAGCCTACCAAAAAAAGAGAGCTTAAACTTAATTTCCTTAAACAGATAATCTCTCAAAAATTTAATCAATCTTAACAAACTTGTATAGATAAGACTAAAAGACTTTGTTGTCTTGGTCAGAGTCCTACATAATTTCTTGAATTGAATGTGACCTATCCTACCTATAAGTCAGCATTGCCTCTTAATGCAGTTTCAGACTCTTAACGTTACCAGTCCTCCAGAACATTATAAAGGATAAAATGTTATTCCCATTGTCTTTATTAACTGTATTAATTGCCCTTTCAGTGACTTTCCTCTTGAAAATATCCTTTGTTTGAACAAGGATTCCTTTAGGCAGGAATACAATTGGAAACAAATAAAAAAATTATATCTGCATAAAGAATAATTACAAAATAGTCTCTGAATATTCTACTCTTCCAAAGTATCTGCAACTAAAATTTATAAAAGATCAACTTGAAGTTAAGAGCCATGAAAGCAGACAAAAATTCTAATCTAAGTTTTGGGTTGCAGATATGAGGCTCCAAGTATGGCACTCAGAAGCAATTTATGTACCAAAATTCAAGTCTATAATCCTCAAAATATCCTGAGAAGAGATTGCTGACATGTAAGATTGCCCAGGAAATTTCTAAAGATGCTGCCATGAGGAGCCAGGACTGTTTCCATTTGGTAAAGCTGAGCTACTATGTACTTGTTTGATACTTAGCCCCATTAGTAATCTGCATAGTCCCAGTTTCCTCAAGGCCTCAGTTGGAATAGAAGGTACTCTTTAGTATGGCTAAAACACGCTAAAAAATCAGGTCAACACAATGTTCAGCAGACATTGCTAATTACATTGAAAAATGTGGAAATGAGGATTGAGAAAAAAGAAAGATACAGTTATCCTTACAAAATATCATATTTGTACTAATTTAGAAACTGGGAGATACAGCCTCAATATCCTTCTTAATGTGAAGAAGTTCAAGCTCGGGTATCCTATGCAAAGGTTGAAGGTGAGTTCATTACATGTTTGTGAGGAACCCATGCTGATGAAAAGTGAAAAATGCTATGCTGTTCATTTAATTTATAAAGCTTTCAAATTAAAAATAACAATCAGTTTTCTTTACTGGTCAGATAGACTGACTGGAAGACCAAAGAAACATATGGTTGGTTCCCATAGAAATAAAAACGTAGTTGTCGATATCTATGATAATTTGGACATACCAGCATTTCCCCCTCTTTTACTCCTTTAATCTGTATAGTTTTATAGTCCTTTTCTAACTGCTTCAGCTGACAATGAAACATTTACGTTTTTAATTCTGAACAAGAATCTTGCACAACCTGCATCTAGACTTTTTTTTGTGGCCATACTGGTATCCTGTAGAAAAATAAACTATTCCAAGAACTATGCAGTTGCTATATTCTTATTCTATTTCCTGGACACCTACTGTTAAACACATTCAGTATCATGATACTGGGCTAGAGACCTGGTACAACTGTTCTTAATATTTCACAGAAAGTACTTTTCCTCTCTCTGAAAGCATATGCACTACTGCTACTACCCAAAGGATAGCATTCATAGGAGCAAGAATGTGGAGTTCTACTTTTTTTTCCACATATCTAACTTGATAGCTTGGTTAAGTTGTTTATTATTAACTTATGTGGAAATTACAGGTGTATACTATTCAGTGGGAATTTATTTTATAGCTCTACATCTATGATAACTGTTCTATTTAATGTATCTTTCTCCACCAGAGAGAACTGGAACTGAAATTCTATCTGAACGGGTTCTGTCAGGATTTCCTCCACTTTTAATCTTTACCCAGTTCTGTCACTGTAATCCCATTTCTCCAGAAACGTCGATAAAGATTTTGGCTTTTATGAGGCCACATCATAGTTTAACAACATTTTTCTTTCTTCTCTTTTAATCACTGATGTAATGCACTTTGAATTGGCAATCAATGTTTTTATATTTATAAATTTGCAGTTAGAAATTAGTTGTTGCTTACGAGAGGCATCTGTTCTGCCTATATTTGGCATAACTGTAATTGGGATAATGTTTGCTAACTGAGAAAGACAGGGTGGATTACAGCAAAGCAATTCTGAGACTATACTAGCTGTCAAACTGAGTTATAAGCCAGTTTTCAGTGTTGTTGATCTTTATATGAAACTTCCATCACTCAGTTGAATCACTAGGGAATGCAACTAACATAAGAAAAAATTATACCCTTGTGCCTCTACCTTTTTTTTCCCCCTCTTCATCTGGCATGGTAGAAAAGTCAACACTCTCTGTTTTGCATGCACAAAACAAGTCAAGTTCACATAATATTAGGGTTCAGAATTTAGCATACTGGTAGGTGATAAGTTAATGTTAGCTACAAGCATCTTCTAGTTCATGTACACCTTGATGGATCCTTCACTTGCTGATCCTTTCTACAATAAAACTTCAGTCAGCATGGGTTCCTTTAAAGTTGAATTAGAAGCCAAAGCAACTTATTGAAACTATATTTAATATATTTATCTAGTTATCCATTAATTCAGTTATTGATACATTTCCAGATTTTCACAAGTGTGAGACACTGAAATGGTTTATGGCTTAAATATTGTTGAAATCACTGAAAGACTTTTGTGCACTGTAGCAAATTGTGTGAAGAAGCAATTGCTCACTGAAGCCCACCTTTCTCAGAATATGCCTGCTAATTTAGACTGTGAAGGGAACTATTATCTCAGGAGAAGAATGTATTCACAAGTGTGACTGGAATGCTGATGGCTCAGACAATCAATGTGCAAAGTAACTACCCAGGTGCTGTGGGGCAGTAACTGCCCAGGTGCTGTGGGGTAGTAACTGCCCAGGTGCTGTGG
>NW_020884872.1:65272799-65289166 GCF_003945725.1 Corapipo altera
AGTAACTGCCCAGGTGCTGTGGGGTAGTAACTGCCCAGGTGCTGTGGGGCAGTAACTACCCAGGTGCTGTGGGGCAGTAACTGCCCAGGTGCTGTGGGGCAGTAACTGCCCAGGTGCACACCCGACACCTCGGGCTACAAGCTGGGTGTTGGACAAGATAAGGAAAGAGGCAAATCCTACCAGGTAGGATAGTGTTTCTTTGTCCTTACAGAAATGAGTCAGCTGTGATAACTCCCCTCCAGGGAACTACTGGAACAACTCACACACAGACTGAAGATATTCATCTCTGCTGATGGGCCATAATTGAGTCAACTGCTCTGATTTAACCAGCAGCTGTAACATCTTAAAAGGTGTCAAAGACTTATGAAATGTCTCCTGATCCAGTCATCCAGTGTAAAACTCCCCACCCCAGGGGAAGTACCAGGGGCATTTCCACCTAGCCTAAACCTGATAAAAGATCACACTCGGATTTCACTCAACATTTGGTTTTCTTCCCTCACCACACAGAACCTTACTTAGCACCCTGGGCTTCATAGACTTCTTCTCTTACCACACAGTCGTCCGTCATCACCTTGGATTTTGATCACAACAGACTTCTTCCCTCACTACACAGGACTTCCCTTACCACCGCGGTTTTTTCTGTCACCACCCTGGGCTTCCCTTGATGGATCCAGATTGCAACTATCACTTTGACAAGACTGGGCCTCTCATCACTGAGAAGACCACAAGAAGAGGATCAACTGGATGCAGTCAGAATCCATGGGGTGGTGGTATTTTATGTCTATTTATTCTGTCCTGTCACTCTCTTTCTCTTCCCCTTCCTCTTTCTCTCTTTTCTCTATTTCTTTCTCTCTCTCTACCTCACATTTACTGTTAAATAAAATCCGTACTATTGACTTTGGCATATGCTCTTGTTTGCACCTTAATTTTGGCAGAGGCATCTCTAATTATTTTAAAGAAACTGATCTTAACAACAAGTGTAAGCTTATAGATAATTTTTTAAAAAAGATTCCTGATGCTTATTTAACTTAAGAAAACATATTGGAATCAATAGCAATATGCGTAAACAAGCAATAGTAATGATGAAAACAAAAGAAGTCTTGGGGCAATAATTCATTTAAAACAAACAAAAAAAAGCTAAATTAAAGGACAGTTGGAAATGATGCTGAGTAACGTTCACTTCATGTAAATTAAAAAATTCTATTCATTTCTCTATATATTTATAACACCCAAAGATGTCTGAGACATCTTCATGGAGGTGGTAGACACAAACCATCATCGTCTGAAAACCTGTTTTCTATGCTTGAAGAAAAGAACACTAATAGCATCCTGAATGGTGATAGATGCCTAGTTTGAACAGTTGAATTCAGCACTAGCAGTCTGAAATATCTAAATATGACCAAGGTGTCTAATTTCTCATTACAGAAGGTCCCCTACTTATACTTCCATAAACTCCTTCACAAGACATTCCACAATGACTTTTCAATTAAGTACAATCAATTTTGTCTGATTAGGTGATTGATACCACCAAGTAAAAGGTAGGAAGTAAGTAATGGGACCATATGTCATGCAGGTAGACTAGGAAGAAATAAATCACTAGTTGCATCAGCAGTGCCAAGAGAAATTATGAACTTAAGAAGTTATCCATACCAGAAATTGATATCCCTATTGCTTTTACAGTACATTTGCAGCAAAACAGGGAGTATTTTCAATTTTAGATTGATAGCCCAGTCTGAGACTGCCTAAAATGCTGTCTGACATGTAGACACATGATAATAACATCTTTCAGGGATGATCCCACAGACAGCTAGCTAGTCAACTAGAGATTGGTCACTTCAGACCCATCAAAATATGTGGTGACTGATTAGGTAATCTTAGTACTTACAGTGCAGACAGGACTGTAGACTATGACAAAGCAGATCACACAAATAAAGTGTCTGTGCTGGATTGTCCCACAGTCCCACAAGGGCTGAATCTTAGTACTGAAGTGAATAAAAATACAGTAGACAGGATGACAGATGTCAGTTCAAAATGCATTTCAGGCATAGCCTCTGGACATTCCCACTTTTTACAGCTTCCTACAACTTAGCACAAGTCTAAATACAGATACCATTACGTTTTTAATCACATTTGTCTGCATGTGTGTTGGAAAAAACAAAAAGTGAATAGACAGAGGAGAGACTTCACTTTCTATAGTTAAACCAATGAAAAAAAAAATGTGAACAACACTATATTTTACAGATGCAGGTTGCCATTTCTATTTCTAGTTCTAAGTGAGGTATTTATAATAACTATAAATTCGCACCTTTATGTCCAAATAAAACAAAACAGAGATAATTTTTCACCAAGAGACATTCTATAGACTGCATAATAAAATTTGGGTTTTTTCCGTTTGTCCCTTATTGTGAATAGCCACATCTACACATTCATGCTATTAACAGTACTTGAAAGGCGCTCTACTAGGAACTGTGCCAAGTTATTTTATGAAAAAGTGCTGAGTGAAACAGGCCATTTCTTCCCAGAAGTTGGATAATGATTGAGCTAATGATCTGAGCCTGCTTTATGCAGCCTTCTTGATTACTTGTCACAGTCACATACTAGTAAGCCCAGCTGTAGTTGGTAACTCAGCCACAGAAAAGTAAAGAAAGCTTTCTTTGTGATAAGAAAATAGTGTTGAAACTGTGGTCGTCATAATCAATGTTCTTCATTTAATACTATAGAAACAGGAGTGCTTTCTGAAGCTCAGATATCCTTGGTAGGCAAAAATATGTGGTCAAACAAAGGTACATGAGACCTGCTCAAGAATATGACCTAAATAGAATGGGAGCAACAGCAAGAATTTCTAAGTTTATCTGTAGGTCCATGAGTAGAATTATCAACAGTGAAATAGTAATGGAAGAGTACAGAAGCCATGTAGTAGCAGTAGAATTCAGGGCAGGGGGAAGGCTTTTGGGGAATGATATAATGATCAGTAGAAAAAATGCAGGAAACAAAAGTGATGTCCCTTGTTTGAGCCGTGTCCATGAATAAAAAAACACTTTGTGTCTCTTTTATAAACAAATCAAATTGCATCAGAAATTCATGATTACAATTAATCATTTTCTTCTCCTACTGGAAACAAAGCACTGAAACCTGAACTTTGACTAATTAGTCAGGTCAAATTAGGTTATATTATAGACTACTTCCAAAACATTTTTTAAAAAGTCTAGATAGCTCAAAAGAAGACAGAAGATGAATATTAAAAGTTTATAGTGTTCTGCTGTGAAATAAGACAGCTTATTAATTTGAACTTAATTTAAAATATAATTATTAGTGTAGTGTATTTGCTGTACATGGGTAATTTTGATTGGGAAAGAAGTTGGTAACCAGAAGTCTTAGAGTACAAGTGAAAGAACCTCAGCGGACTGTGTTGTCTCTCCCACTGAACACATCAGCAGCAAAGTTATTCTGCCCAAGGCACAGGAAACAAATATTGTTACATACAACACTATTCCTGCTATGGTCTCTCTACTGTCCTCAAGGACTGTCATGTTTCTGACACCAATTTCTTTATATGTCACTTTTTGTAACAAGTCTTTGTGCCCTTGTACACAGTCTCTTCATCTGCATTCACAGCTATGCACTTTCAAGACTGGAGTGTCACCCAAGGACAATAGTTCTTCCTGAAGACCTAGTGCTATTCTAAGAGTAAAGATAAACTACCTCATTTCCCAAGAATGCTGAGACTACTTGCACACTAGGAATCGACAATGAAAATAAATGCATTACTGTCTTTAACTTATTCTCAGTAAAATTAAAAATATCTGAATTATTCATTAATAAACTCTTATATTTATCTATATTCTCATCTTGTTGTTTTATACAAAAACCTATTGTTCAGACTGTCTAAGGCACAGGGAATCAATTTCCCCCATGGTAAATATTAGTACTAACAGAAAATATAGCTATACTATTGTTACTAACATCTCTTATAGAAAACTGTAGTATGTTTTATGCTTTATAAAGACAAACATTCTGAGCTTTCAAGGTTACTTCAGTTAAGCAAAAGACAAAGCAAATTACTACAAATCAAGGCACAGGACAGTTCTCATGAAAGCTGAGGAGTGTTAATTTTCACAAAACAAGGAGAAATAACTTACATGATATTTTTTAAAGGAAGTCTTAAAAAAAAAAGACCAACCATACAGATAAATACAAGGTTCATTCTAGTTGTACAGATACAGAGTCTACAGTTAGTTATTCATACCTCTAGTTTTACTCGTTATTCTCAATTGATTTCATCTAACTTTAGTTAACAAACATATAATTGAAATCACCCTATTTAATCTATTAAAACATTTATATCTCCAAAAGATGAATCAGATCTCAAAAAATTCCATAAAAATGTGCTTTTATTTAGAAGGATAGTCTGGGTTAATCATAACAATATTTTTCAATATGCTTTCTGTTTTGTTCTAATGTCTATATCCTTACTTGGTCTGTCTTGCTGCCTGAAAGAGGGTTGTGGAGCAATCTAGACTGCAAGTTCCTATAGAAATTGTCTGTCTGTTACTACTTTGTGAAAAGCTCTAAATTTAACTGACATAATTTAGCAAGTCTTCTAGACATTCCACCTGTATTGCAGTACAACACTCTATAATTAAAGATCCTTCCTGGTTTCCTCCTCTAACAATATTGCTACTATTTGTAGATCAGTTGAACCAACAAAATATTGATGAAAGATTCAGTCTGTTCTTGGCAGTGGAGTGAAAATTTTTCTCACCTTATAGCTAATTTATTGGTGAACTTTTTCCTCACAAATCTATGTGACTAATACACTATTACAGTGTGCGTATGTCAGAAAAACATTTGGCAACTACGATAAAAGTGAGTTTACGGAATTTTTTGATATCTTTTACATTCATTATAAAATGCATGCTGCTAATTTACTAACCAATAAGAAATTATCAATTTTTTTAAAGGAGTTGGAAACTCCAGTCCATAATGATATATGTATAAATAATACTTATAGCCAACTGTATATTAGATTTATTGTAGCTAATAGTGCTGAAAGTACTTAATCAGGGTTGACTCTCCCATTAAGTGTTTTACAGGCATAATTAATATCATGAAGGAAGACTAGTCCTGGACTTTATTATATATGATTTTAATATACTGAATGGCTAGAACATAAGAAATTATTATTGAGAGAATTTCAAAAGATTTATGCAACTCTGGTGAGTACCAAGATGTTATAATCAGCAGTCATCTTGGTCACCAGAAAATATGTTATTTTGCTACTTTCTACAATAGTAAAGTGTTTAAAGATTTTTTGTACTCTTTACCTCTAATCCTTTCTTACACACTAACACACGCTACACACAGTCTCACACAGACTGCTTTGCAAGGATAGTAAAAAATAATCATATAGAAAATAATGAGAGAACATATATTTTAAAAAGTAGAAAAAAATTCCTAGATTTCGTCACAGCTAAGTTTCTGAACCACCATCAGTGGGTTTAAATACTTTTACAGTATTTTGATATTCTCTTGAAAATATTTTTATTATTTGGTATCATGCACGCACCCTGAAACAGCTGAGACAAATTATTTTATGTGATGCAGATATCAAAAATATTAAGTAAAACTGATAATTTTTTTATATAGAAATTGTATATTTCATCCCAAATGTTTCAAGGGCATCCACAGTAATGAAAAAACACATTCACATGGCTTTTATGAATTCATTTTCTATTTATAACAGAAGAAGGTCTTCCATTATTTCATACTTGTTTTCAAATTTGTTTTCTTTTTTCCCATAAATTCCACCATAATCAGAACTCTTCTCTTCATAAAAATTAAGTGTGTGTGGGAACACACAAGTATATATAGAAAGTTTCAGACTCACTCTACATGCGCTCCAAGCCAGTTGGTTATGAACCAGCTTCACTTTAGACAGCCTTTGGCCACATCAGCCCAGCATATACACATATCAGTCTAGTCCAACTTAAATTGATACGCATACATCCGTACAACAGGGCTTTCAGACATTCTCAGAACATAATGCACTCAACAAGGAAGAGTGAGGAGCATCTGAAATTATATACATTTGTATTTTACCACTGAGTAAGTGGAAGTAGCCAAATTTCACCAGCCTTAACCACCTACTGGAATAAGACTTGAAAATTCCTTATTTGAAAGACTGAAGGTACAGGACCACTATGATATCCAAGACGTCCACAGAGGCTATTGGAAGGAGGTGTAAGGTGATAGACCAATTTAAGGCTACAATGACAGTCCTGAGGGGTTACGGGAAAGACCCCTGCACTTGCAGGGGGCATTCCCAGAAACCCATTGTAAGGTGATAAGGCTACACAAAAAGGGACAAAGAGACTCTTAATAGCTTCCCAAAAGACTCCAACACCCAGAGGAGACTTCCCAGCAACAGACTGATAGTATCAATGAAGGATAGAATGGTATGGAGAAAGCATGGTCTTTCTTTGCAAACGTCCTACCTGATGGGAACTCAGGAAGCTGACACTTAGGCCTATGCCATCTATCACCCCAAAAATTAGTTTATTGACTATAGTCACTCAAATTGCCTAAGAAAAAAAGTATGAAAAGAGATCAGACATGAGCAAAAATCAGGGAGAAGTTCCATCATTTCTGTGGGGGTAACTGATGGGCTACCTTTTCTCCTTCCACTCCTCAGGATGATGCGGGGTGAGCAACTGGTTTTATATTTTACTTCGCTTTCACCTTTAGTAATTGTACTTTACTTCCTTATATCTTACCTTATATATATTTTATCTTTACCTTACAGACTAATTGTACTTTGCTTTATATAGTTTCCTTATAGATATGAATTTTACCTTGACCTATACCTTATAGACTACTGTGTCTATTTTATCTTATTTTTTTTCTATATTGTGTTTTATTGCCTTAGATCACATACTCCGACTTGTTGTATGTGGTTTGCCTTAAAGTGTGTATTTCTTGGTCTTAGTGAGTTAAAATATGTGCGAGTGAGAAGCAGCTATATTCTTTCCTTTTTGCTTTGTGTTAGCAAGTGTGTTTAGATTTTGTCCTAGTCTTTGTACATTGGTCTGTCGTGGAGGGGAGTTGCTTGAGTTTTGCATTAGGGTATTATAGTGATCTATTGCTTCTTAGGGAGTTGTATTGTTTTTGGAGAGTACACTTCTGGTTTGGAGTTGTATTATTAAAGTGGAATTTTGCAGTTAAATGTTATCAGCAATGACGTGAACCCTATAAGTTGTCACAGATTTGTATTAATAAAAGTTATTTTGTGAGCTGCTAAGAGTTAGTCCTTTTTTTTTTTTGGGTGGTGGCAGTCTTGTTGACAGCAGAATAACTCATAGCAGAAACTAGCTGAGAAGGTTCTCCACTGCCATTAAGTGCAGTCCCCATAGAGTATTGAAAGTCCTGTCCATCTCAGTGAATCTGTCAAGCAAAGGAGACACTGACAGACTGTTTACGGACTTTAAAGGTTTTGAACTCCTAGGAGGGGGACACTAATAGACAAAAAAATATATTAATACAGATGGGACAGAAAATCCTTCATTTCTGCTCCTTTTCATGTGACAGGAGGGGAGTCACTGGAACAAGTTACCTGGAGAAGTTGTGGATGTGTCTTCCCTGGAAATGTTCAAGGTCAGATTGGAGGGGCTCTGAGCAACCTGATCTAGTGAAAGGTGTCCCTGCACGTGGTAGGGGGGTTGGAACTAGGTGATTTTTAATATGTCTTCCAACCCAAGCCCTTCTGTGATTCTATGATGCAGCTACGGATGAATTAAGTTCCATGGGGCACCTAAAATGGCATGACTCCTGCATGCTAGCAAATGAAATTAGCAGATCTCTGAAATTAAGCCTAACAGCCCCAGATTCCTTTTAATATTTTGACTTTGGGATATATTCAGCTATGTAAATTTTCTGTGTGATGCTATATTAAATGCCCCAGGGTACTGAGGAAATCCAAACAGGTTGAAAGATATTATGGGGGCTTAGAGAAGAAATGCTCTACAGCATTTAAAAATACACTAGATGCTAACAGGCAAGAAAAGTGTGTCGTGACAAAAACAGCTGCTTGGTAACCCAAAGAAATTTTGATGGCATCTACCAGTTTCATAGTGCTTTGTCTGGAGCTGGATTAACTGATAAGTCCATGCTTCATTTGATCTTGATGCTTTTTTAAAATCAGATACTTGCAATTTTCAGCCTGATTTTCCTGTAATTAATGATCCCTTTGAACTTGTCTGTAGCCTATGAAGGATCCATAATCAGTTCACAAATTGCCTGGTAGAAAATTCCTTGGCAACTGTCCAGTGAGTCCATAATGTTATTCCATGCTTTTCTGGCAAAGGGCCTACCAGAAAGCTTCATAATATAGAGAAGCCCATGTTTGGAGAAATTTAATCAGTTGCATAATAGGTGCCAACAAACTTAAAACTCCAAACTTATATCAGTATGATTCTCCAAGTCAACATTTTTATACCGAACTAAATGTGGGGTTTTTGGTTTACTTAAAGCTGTTTCCCAGGCAACACAGGAAACTCATATTCTGTGACTTTATATAAGATAGTTAAGAAAGAAATTTTGTGCAGTCCCCTTTGCAAAGCAAAAGAAAGACAAACCAAAACAATTCATAAGTATAGTTTTCTGAACTGAGACATTTTGCCTCAAATCTTGATGAGAACACTTTTTAAAAACCCTAATTTTGCATCAGATAGAAAGAACTAATAGGGGAAAAAACATAGAGAAAGAATATAGAACACAGCAGATGCTTTATGTTTCAGCAACTATAAATTGCACTTTCCTTTTGGCATTGGGAACTCATTTTACGACTGGCAATCTTCCTGAGTAGTCAGATGCCATGAAAGTTGCTACTGTTATTTAAATATGATATCACAGCAGTTTATATAACTTTCGAATACTAACTAATGATTTTGGTTTAAATTTCCAACTTTCTACATTTACATGTAGATATCAAACATAGTTTTGAATCATGTTATTGTGGTTATAAGAATACATGCTTACCGGTAGATTTATTAATGTTAATTAAAATAAATAAAATAATCAAAATATATAATAAGCACCCTCTACTTACTGTAACTTTACATAATAGTAACATTTTCAGAATGAAATTGCGCTGATGAGGGGTACATGAAAGATTCATATGATCTAACTGCCTGTATGTTAACCTTGGTCAAAAAGAAATAGGTATACACAGCCCAAGCCAGTTGCCTAAACAGAAACTTGAAGTGTCACTTGAGTTCCTCTAAGAAATCCAATGTTTAAGAAGCTGGACAATACAATACAGAAACCATGGGAGACCTGTGGAGTAGAAGCTACTGACTATTGGGGATAGTTTTGGTCATTGCAAATGTAATATAGTTAAAGAAATTAATTCTCTTTGTCTACTACTCACTCCATTTGTATAATTTGTCTTTATTTGGTGAACTGGAGAATGAAATCTAGCTGTCAGCTAAACAGTAGAAGTTGTGCCTTAGATATGTTTAGACAGAATCTGATATTTCATTTGCTTATGTCCAGTACACTTTTATTTCTCTTTTTCTATTGTACAATGAGAATGTTCCAAATAACACTTTTTATATGGATTCATAGAAAATGAGTACTTAGGAAAAAATATATCAGAAAAAGCTATGAACTGCACTAGATTTCAAGTCCAGAACAATGTTATTTGAATTATCGTAGGGTAAAAAGTCAGCATTTGAGCTGTCAGAGTGAAGGAAATACCATAAGTAGGGGTTGTGGTAAGTAAGTAAATTTTATCAGAAATTTTAAAACTGTCTGGTAAAGAAGAATTCTCTTTCACATATAAAATGTCAAGAAGTTGACATTTATTTTTATTTCCCACCAGTGTAAAACTGAAATTTATCACTAAGCAAATAATCCCTTCAAAGACACCAGGTATGAGGGTACTTGCTTGACTTTAGGAAGAGACAAACTTAATTCTTTCTTTAAATAGCTTAGTGTAGACATTAGAATTTTGCTTACTTTTGACATGACTAGCTGAACCACTAAGCCCATGGTTTATTACATGTAGTGGCCTTTTATAATTAACAATTTCACCCTGAAGCCTAGAAAGTTTTATCATAACTAGTATTTTCTGTGAAAACCTTTTACTTCCATGAAGAAGTATATCTTGGGAAAAAAAAAAAAAGGTAAAAAAATCTTAACAAGCTAAAGTGGAAAAAGGTGAAAGAAATCTCTGGCAACAGTTATTAGTAAGCAAGAAGAAATGACCAGATGAGCAAAACATCAAAAACTTTTCCTGAGTGATACTTCTGCGCATTCTGGTACAATTTGACTTCTAGTGCAATACAGCTGTATTAGTCCCACTGGCTAACAAACTGCAGAAGAATGACACTGACTGTGACCAAGCTGAGACACCTCAATTATTCTACATGACTAGGCTAAAGATACTAACCACCTCCACCAGAGAAACAGATGACTTTCCTATGGTATTTTAATCAGATGGTTCTGATGAGAGTGCTTCCTCTGTGTGCTTCTCTTGTGTAAGGACTGTATTTATGATTCTATAGATAATGGATCCTTTATGGAGCTTACTTGTTGTTTTATGGAAGTGACAAGCTGGTTGTTGCTGAGTATGTACAACATAGAAAGCTGCTGAGAAAATTTAATAAGTACTGTGAGAAAAAATCTCATAACTGAGTTGGGATCTTTTCTGAGCTCTCAGTTTTCCTGTGTTTGCATATAAAAGGAACAAACAACAGAAGGAGGAGGAAGCCAAAACTGACTATGAAAATTAATTTACATTACTGTATTCCTCTATTTGAAACTCTATTATGCTAAGGCAGTGGTAAAAATGAGTCTCACTTGAAAACATACCTAGACATGCACACACATACTTGGTATATGTATTTTGGATTTTCAAAATTCTCTGCATTTTATTCCTGTTCCTTTTCCTGTTTTGAAGTTTGATTGGGTCTTTTTCCGTGTTTTATATGCATGCATAGAAATGAAAACAATATTCATACACATGATATGCCTGTATATACATATACATATTTATACCTTAGGGAACCCATGATTTTCCCTCAGTTCCTTGATGAAGACTAGACTAGATAGTGCCTGTTAAGTGTTAATACAAATACCAGTGTTTTAACCAGATTTTTCATTACTGAAGCAGATTCCTTGGTCTTTAATTCAACTAATCCTTTTACCCAGGAAAGCTCCTTACTCATAGCTATCAACATTAACTTGATCAACTGAAATAGGACTAATTTACAGGATTTCCAGCCTATTACAAAGCATTTGTAAATCAGATAAATGTAGAAAACCTAATTCAAAGCTATGATAAAAATGCTCATTTATAAACATCATTAAAATTTAGTGAAATTATGAAAAAATGTACAACTCATAATATTTTTTTAACTTATTAGAAAAAATCATAAGAATCTTTTTGTGAATAAATGCACTAACTAAGGTGAAAGATTAATTTGTAGATAAATAGGAAGAAAAGGAAGAGTAATCAATCTGAGGCTGTTTTAGATGTAATGAAGAGACTTAATGAAATAACACACGATATTAAACCTTTTCTTTAAGTGTTATGTAACGTTAATTAACACTTTTGACACAAAAATGAGTAACATCAGCAGCAGCATTGAAAAGACATGTTAAAAGCTAATGGTATATGGAAATGGCATCCTGCAGTATTTGCAAATAACATTTATTCCAATTTGCTAAATTCTCAGTATGGCAAAGACCTAAAGAGTATACCCGGGGTCAAAAACAGGAATGACATCAGGTATCCGTATTGATACTGGAAAGTTACTCTATAGTATCTCTCAGCAGAGAATTATGACAGAGTAGAAGTGAGGGAACCTAATCAGAATCACAATCAAATTGAACAAATGCATGATTCTAAGCAAGGGAATATGGCCATCGATTCCCACAGATAAAAGACATAATATTTTTAACTATAGCAGTCTGAAAACTCATATGAAAACACTTGTGTCTTCCATCACAATACCTAGAAAACCTGAACCTAGAAACTGATTAGTCAGGTGAACTGTTCTACAAAATATTAAACGGTTTCAGTTTTACTATACCTTCGCTCTTTTTTTTTTATCAAGCTCCTGCTCTTAATAATCTATGGTATGTAATAGGTAAGAATAACAAATGAATAATATGAATGATAACTATATTCTTATCACTTCTGTTCTACTCAGTTAGCCTTGATGCTTTTGCCAAAGGAAACTTGAATTGAGCTCACAAATTGACAATGCTAGTTTTGTTGCTCTGTAAAACCTAATCAGCTATCTTTGAACTGCTGACTGGAGTAGTTTTCTCATTTTCACCTATTTATGCAAGAACAGGATGAACTTAAAATTCTGTAACCTTTGAAATCAACAGGATAAATGTTCTAGCCTTCCACATTCTGGGTAATGAACATCTAAGGGAATTAAATTAAATTTTGGGGATATACAACACTTGGTTTTCTGCTTTAAGTACAGAGAAATATGTATTAACTAGAGTTCTCTTTCCTTATATAAAAGAAGTAGAATTGGGTAATGTATCTGAAAGAAGAAAAGAAGGTGGGAGGTAGCAAAAACAGTAAGAATTTCAAAGCAAATAAAATTTGGCCTACAATCTCCTCAAAAATAGTACTGCTCTTGTGTTCAACAGTGAAATTAGATGCCATTTTGAGGACAAAGTAATTGGTCTTCTTTCAAGTCACTGAAACTAAATTGTCATATATGTAATACTAGAAAAAAACTTAAATATAATCCTAAAATGAGTATTCAGATTACAGGTAATGCCTGTGTAACAACATGCAATGAAATTTTGCAAGTAGCAGGTCTGAAGAAATATTTTATTATTTAAAAGGTTTGTGACAAATTCTGATAGAAAAAAACAACTTTCAAATTAACTCATATACTAAGAAACAGATTTACTTGTAAATTCTAAGAAAATCCTATCCATATTCAAAATCTCAAACAGTAAATGTTGGTTGTAAACAGTGTAATGTTGGGGAGTATATGATGTACTAAAAATAAAACAAGTGCATTCCTGTTTTAAGTGCAAAACTGTCCTTTCTGCTCTCTTTCCTTTGTTTCGTTGATCGGGAATGGGTACAGGGGAAGGGTAGAAGATAACAAAAAGCAGATATGTAGTTGATTTACATTTTAAAAATTTTATGTTATTATATCTAGATTTTATATAAAGTCCTTCATAGAACCAGGTGTTTCCATTTCTGAACAAATCCAGATGAGAAAATAAGAGTATCCGTACTGTATCTGTAAACTGCAGTGAAACCCACATTTCACTGAGAGTATCCAGGATATTTAGAGATAAAGAAATAGACATCTAGAATTTTGTTTCCATGGAATATTCCTCTCTTCAGGTTAGAAAGAAAAAAATTACTTTTATTTCAAATTAATTCTTTACTAGTATCTTTACAATATTTAATTTTCTAGTCTTCCTTGCACCCTTCATTCTCTCTTCTTTGTTAGTTATATGCAAAAAGTATATGGGTGGTAAATTGACCCAACATAAGCACATAATTTTATTCAGAGCTAAGTTCTTTCCAATCACATTTAAACAGCCCACTTCTACTCCCACAAGCCTTCACCCTTTCCTTTCACCAGTCAGCTGTCATCTAAGGGAAATATAATTAACAGAAAGATATGAAAACAGTGTACACTACAGAAAGTAAAATGCTCAAGCATAAGATGGAATTGTGCCATATCTGATATTTAGCCCTCATAAATAAAGATTTTGTTACTGCGTTACATACACTGTAGAATGATAAAATTCTTCTATTTCATAACCTGTGGGGCAGGGCAAGGTGGAGGTGCAGAGGAGGGAAGAATAAGAAAAAATTATTGCTGGAGTCCTCTGACTAACATGGATTAATTTAGTCACTGGAAATGTGTTTTTGATGTGTATAATCTGCACTTTACATTTCAATTAGCAAACCTCTATGAAAAATACATGCTGTAAATGCTCCTGTACATCTGTACAGAATAGAAATATGTCACCATTCACTTTTTTAGTAAGCTGAAGAAACAATGATGAGACAAAAGACCTTTGAAAACTGAGATTTTCAAACAGTTTTAAAAGCCAGACAAGACTTTGATTTTGACCAAATAATGGGATGACTGGCCATTGAAAGAATAAAAACTGTGTTCCTCTGTGCTGTGTACCTGTTACAATATTTAGTGCATCTTTATTATCTAACAGAAGAAGTTATAGGCCACCTTAGACATTCTTACCTTAAAATTATATTCTAATATAAAAATTTGGTTTGCTCACCTTCACATAACTGACATTAGATCAGAATGAACAGATACAAATTCTTCTCACTTTACTCTTGTTCATAAATTATGTCACTAAGCTTCAGCATAGTCTTCAGTGATATTCATTGTTATTACATCAAGAGATTAACAAATGGTTTTGCAAAAACAGCATATTAAGGAGAAGCTTTTTCCTCAGCATTTAGAAAGATCACAACAAACAAAACATACCAGAATAAATACATAAGGTATTTAGGCATCTATTTAAACTTTGTAATTGTATTCATTCAAGTTCAGATATTAAGTCTCCACACATTTGATTAGTTGTTGCAGCGATTGTTGCTGTAAATACATGTACTTAAATAATCAAAAAAAGAGTAAATCCTCACCTCTTATTTTTTTAAATGTTTTAGCTTTTAAATAGAAATAACATACCCCGCAATCCTGAAAAAACTCCAAGCTCTTTACTCCTTCAGAAAAGCAAGCTCTTGTTTTAACTAGGAGCATAGAAATTTGCACATATTTGTCAGTTTATCCATCTGTCCAGAAAAAAATTATCTGTCTCATGTACTGACTTCTTCTTGCATATCCCACTTTAATATTTTTGGGAGGTTATTTTGGGTTTTTTTGGGGGTTTGGCCTTGTTTCCTTTAGGACTAAAGGATCTAATTTTATACTTTTTACCCCTTTGGAGAATAAGGTCATTTTGCTATCTTTCTTATTATCCCTTTCTTCTTCATTAAGAATCCTTCATTCAGGATTTCAGGTGAAGTCCTCCTTTTAACCACTAAATTTACAGAGGAAATATCACATCTGAATAAACAGAGCCTCTTGGGAATGCAAATAGATGCTTAGTTTCTCATTATCTCTTATTTTCCTAGCTTGACTGATTTCGTCCATGCATGAATGGTAGTGGGAAATGAGAAAGATCTTTCAGAGCTTGTTCAACATTTCATTCAATATACAGAAACCTTAAGCACAAAATCACACTTATTTAGACAGGGATAAAATTACTTAACCTATGGTATTTATGAATCTTTATAACATTTTCTTAAAGAATCTGTACTGTTTGTGCATCTATCCCCTTCTGGATTTCTCATGAATAAAAATTTTCACCACACAGCAAGGCTTTCACACCATTTAGCACATTACAAATAAAAATGGAAGGTGTAAGAAAGCTTAAGGAGGTAGTTATTCTAAGAAAACCATTTTTCCATCTCTGGTAACCACTAGTTCTTTCAGCAAGTATTAGGTTATCTTCATTTGAAGATAAAGTTCCGAATGAGTCTATTAAACTAACCTAAAAACAAACTTTTAGACCAAAGGTATAGGGAACTGGGGAAAGAGACCTGGCAGAGGGACCTGGAAGGGATAGTATGAACCCATATTTGATAATATTGAAGAAATGTTTCTGAGAGAGTCAATAGATGTTAAAGCTCCCTCTCTGAAATGCTATTAAATTGTATTTCGTAGAATGTCCTGAGTTGGAAGGGACCTACAAGAGTCATTGAGTCCAACTCTTGGCTCTGCACAGGACCATACCCTAGAATCACACCATGTGCCTGAGAGTATTGTCCAGATACTGATTGAATTTTGTCAGGTTTGGTGCATGACCACTCCCTTGAGAGGCCTGTTCCAGTGTCCAACCACCCTCCAAGTGAAAAACCTTTTCCTAATATCCAACCAAAACGTCTTCTGAATAGCTCCATGCCATTTCCTCAGGTCTTCCACCGTACGTCCTCTGGTCACCAGAGAGAAGACATCGGTGCCAGCCCCTGTGCTTCTGCTCATTAGGAAGCTGTAGACCACAGTCAAGCCTTCAGCCTTCCCTCAGTCTCCTCTTCTCCACACTGAGGAAATCAAGTGACCTCAGCCACTCCTGAGGAGAGGAGAATTACACATCTGAAGCCCCCATAAACAGAATTGTTTCTTTTGTATTGAACACATTACTTTTCAAACTTCTTTTCTTCTTTTTAGGCATAATGATCAGAAACGAACAGAATTTCAATACAGCAAAAATGACTTCAAAATAAAGACTTTAAAGTCGACATATAATTATGTGTCTTAAGAAGCTCTTTTCCACCCAAA
>NW_020884872.1:65889176-66092185 GCF_003945725.1 Corapipo altera
TGCTCACAAACAAAGAATGTAAGCTGGAAAATCTACAATGAATTTTTACGACTATTTGAAGCATTCCATCTTCTTCCACTCTCCCCTGCTCCCATGGATCTATTCTAGTTAGACAGAATTAACTTACCTGACAACGAGTGGTTGCTTTTATCAGTTCATACATGACTGAATAGTTTATTTCAAGGCACATGTTCTTTAAATACCCTTCCAGGCTATCCAGCACTGTGAAAAGGAATTAAGTTTCACTGAAGCCAATGAGCACCCCATTTACTTAGTAGAAACTCCAGTTTCTACCACCTTCCTGGAACATTTTCATCTTGAGATGCCAAAGTGTAGGGAACCCATTCTCACCACCATTGACTCAGCCAGAATGAGAGACAGTGTCAGTACACATCCTATAACAGAGGGCTTCTGGCTGCTTGAAAAAAAATAAGCAAGTAGGCATTTCTATAGCTGTTTATCTTATTTTCTCTCTCAGGCATCATAGATATAAAAGCAGCAGAAGAAAGTGGAAAAATGTCATCACTGTTTAAACACCATGCAGAAAGAAAGCAGAAAATACAACTTTTTGGTATACTCATCAGTTTGAATGAAAAGCTGCACATTATTTATGAGACGTGTGAGAAACAATCCATTTGTACTGAAAAACGATAGTCGATCCTAGATATAAATTCTCTGCTGGTCGATAACCACTATCCCCATTCCCTTAGACATGAGAATGACCTGACAGAGCCATAAATTCCCACATTGTCCATTTTTCACAGACAAGCTCCCCGCCCCAGACAGTCTGCAGTGCACCAGCCATGACATCGGTGTAAACATTTACTCATTTATTATTTTACGCTGACTGCTTTTCAATTCCCTGACAAAGGACAGGCAAGTAACAATGGTGATATAACCTGGACCAGGTTCAAGACCCAAGCACAGGCTGAACATAGGTTTCAGAAATGGCACAGTGTGCTAGCCCTTCCTAACCCAGCAGTACACTGGAACTCACTAAATATGGATTTTCTTTTAACACAAAACCTTTCATAAATCCATAAGGTTTCGATATACACATGATTGAAACACATTCTCTTACCTACACTTTTCTTTGATAGAACCAAACAGAAAATTTAGTCTAAACTTTCTGAAAATCTTAATAATGCCTGGCATTGACCCAAAGTCTTTCTGAAGAGCCTGACTGATAATTAGTACATTTCCAATTATTTGCCCCTTTTGGGGCCTGTGTTCTAATGGTTTTTAGTGCTAGCAAATCAGTGCTAGGATTTGTTCTGTGCATTAACGTGCACAGAGTGCTAAGCTACTTATTTGTAATGATACTGTTCCTGTAGGAAAGCCTGCCTTGATTGTTAATGATACTTGAGGCTCTTAATCTTAAAACAAGGTGGGAGAGAAACTGCAGGGTATGTCATAGTCTGCAACGCATCTTATCATTTCCTGAAAATAAAAACCTCACTTAATTCCATTGATAGCACTCAGAATATTACAATAGGCATTTAATTTCCTAAACAAATTGTGTTTTAAGAAGTTGGAACAATCGTTTAAATTACGCTGTTTTCATTGTTTATTTTTGTTGTTGTTTTAAGCTAGGACCTATTCAAAAGTGATTTATTTGAAAAGAATAATTTGAAGAAACTTGCTCTTACTTTCCACTATTCTCACATCATTTTTTTTTTTTAAATTAGCAGCACAAATAAAAAAGGATAGTAATATGTTATTCCTTTTCCAGACTAAACCTTAAAGACTACTGTAGGATCAGCATTACTGCACTGCTACGCAATAGTGTACACTGTTGATACACTAATTGGTTTATTGACTGAAGTTTTACAACTTTTTATTCAGCCCAGTGTGTCCTTGTAAACTCACCCAAAGAATTACCAGGTTCAATAGCCTAAATTATATTCATTAATACTATAATAGATATACATAATAAAAACGAACACAACTATTACCTTCACACGAAGTAGTGCTATTGACTTCAGTAAGACTGATTTTACATACCAAAAAAACGTGCAGACAATAAAAACCTTGAATATCCTTGTAAAGCTTCTGAGCATCACAAACTATAATAAAATAAACTGGAAGAATAAGAGTGTAATGCTTATTCACATTGTTAAAAAAGTTATGACATACAGAGAATAAAAAAAAGTATGAACTCTAGGCCAACTGGTAAAGTATGATTGCCCTAGTGCTGTCAAATTTCATAAATTTCATTGCAATTTTTCAAAAATATTTTAAAAATATAAATTTCAGAAAAAAAACCCAAACAAACCTGTCTTACCTATCCAGTTTGGAATTCAAATAGAAAGTTAATTTGAAAAATTATCTGTAAAAAATAAATTTCAAGTCTGTCACAATTCAGTTATAGACTTGAGGCTGCATGGAAATTGCAGAAAAGGTTCTTCATCCCTTCTAAGTGTCAAGCAATTTAACACATATATACACCCACCTGTGGAACCTGAGCTTAGCTCTTCCTTGGGAAACATTATCCTCATCTTCTAGAGACAAAACGACAGTTAATATAGAAAGTATTATGTCACAAGATAATTTTATGTTTGGAAGTTGAAATGTATTTATAGACATATGAGTACTGTTTAGCAAACAAAACCACAAAGTGGTAAAAAAGCCTCTACACATACACATAACAAAGATGTGAACTCAGTTGATGGGGCAAAAGATAAAAAGCACAGGATGCAGTATTGAAATAAGACACTGAAAGGAGGTCAAAGGACTTAGTGAATCAGCTGCGGACCTCATATCAAACTCAGTCCTAATCACACTGAATGAAAATTGCTGTTTGTAAATGGCTGGAAAAGGCTCTAAGCCACAAACTCATTCTGGACCTAGTATACTACTTACAAAAACTAGAGAACATATTAACATCCCCTACCCAACTCACTGAATTCTCTAGCTGCAAGTTATATAAAATCATCCTGCATTTTCATTGACATTAATTGCCAGTCTATCTCTAAATAAAGATGTAATTACATTCCAAATAAAATACATAAAATCCACTCTTAATTTAGTGGTTTAGAAGTCATGTAAATAACTAAGGTAAATAACCTTGTTACTTTGAATTCCTGTCAGAGAGTTGCCTGCCCTTATGAAATGACTGGAGTGCACAGGGAGGTAGAAAGAGTTTGGTATTTTAGGTTTTGTTCCAGTCTTAAAAAAGGTCAGATCCAGTGAGAGCATAACTCTGAGAAAATTTCCCTAAATCCAGCATTTATGGAAAGAGAGATATTCACATGTATCCTCTACAGTCCTATTCTTAGAATATTCATGTACCCATACACTATGATGTGTTAAGGTTTCGTCATAAGCACTTTTGGACCCTGTTACTCACCTGTAGCTGTTATTACCCTAGATATTTCCATACTGTCTATACAGTCACTGTTCCCCAAGTGCATTATGTAAGGTACATCAAAACTATTGCATGTATACTGTCAAAATATCTAAATGCCACAAGCTGAAAACACCTTCCAAGTTATTACGCTTGTTATTGTGGTTGTCAGACATGGCTGGTTGCTCCCCATTAACTCATACACTGTACACAGCACCAAACTGGCTATCACAGCATTTGGATTTTTGAGGATAAATGCCAAGATAACACCGTGACACCACCTCAAACTTTCAGATGCAAATCCATTTATCAAAAAAAAAAAAAAATCCTTCAGCAGTCAGTTCTCTGGGGGAAATGTGAAAACCCCCAAAACACTGGCATTGGTTTAAAGTCTGGCCATATTCTCCACCAACATCTACAACAAACCTGTTTGATGCTAAGGCAGGGTCTCCAAATGTGGTGGCTGCTGTCTTGGTAACTATCAAAGTCAGTTATTCATACTGCTTGTTATCAGGCTAAAAGTTCCTCAGGCTTTACCATCTGGAAATTCTTGCAAAACATCTCTAATAAGTTCTTTTTTTTTTTTTTTTTGATTCTAACTAGACTTCATTCAGCAACAGTTTGGAAGTAAACCTGCCCATTCTCTTTCTTTCAGGTGATCTCTACAAGCAATGTAAACTAAGACTTTTTTTCCTTTTTATCTGCTTTTGTTTCTCCTCTAGACTGAGTTATATCAAAAATTAAATCAGAAAACTAGATACATAACATGGAAAAAAACTCTCGATGTACCAGAAATAAGAAAAGACTACAGACAAATCTCTATTGCCTGCTTGTCTCTTCCTCATGCTTTCCTCTCAGATCAACTAGCGTTCTATAGCTTGCCTATTACAAAAATGCCATAGAAGTGACTGTTCCTTAGGGAAGAAAAATAACGTAAAAAGAAACAGAGCAGCCTTTTCCTCCATCCCTCCTACAACTGGCTGCACCTCTGTTCCCTGCTCCGCCCAATAAAATTCAGGTCTCTGTTGTGTGGCAAGTCTCATCCCTTTTTTTTAACTTTCCTTTTCCCTCTCACTTTCTACCCAATATCCAGCTGCTCCCAGAAAAGGGATAAACATTCTCTTTGCAGATATACACCTTAGAAAAAAATGCAGAGGCCAGATCAATGCAAAACATGAATCTTTTTCCCAACTGCTCAGTTGTAATCTTTTTAAAGAAAGATACTATGGCGAATTGCAACACAGAAGTAAAATATAAATATTCTAAGGACTTCTCAAAGGAAATTTAGTCTGTGTAAAGACTCTTCCAGATTTTTATTTTTCTTCACAGTACTTTTTACATTACCATTTACTACACTGACTCCATCAAATAATTTGCTCTAAATCTCCTACTAAACATGGCATTAAATTCAAAGATCTACAAGATCACATTCTATTAAGTTATGGAGAAAATGAATTTCAACTTCCTTTAGTTTTTTGGTTTGGGTTTGTTTGGTTTTGGTTTTTTGTTACCCTAATTTAGTTCTTCTGGGGTTTTGACCTGTTCAGCTGGTTTTCTGAGATGTCCTTAAGTGCACGTAAAACACCAGTTTTGTAGTGGCTAATTAAATATTTTTTAATCAAGATAATCACAAAACAATTGGATAAAACATCTAAGATCTTCCATACTTACGTTGATTTGTGCTGTTCAAAAAGAACTGTTGGCACCTACAGTATCAAAACCTCTGTACCACAGACAAAGTACAGCAGATCCATTTCAGCAGTTGTCTTGCACGGTGTCAAGCACAGCTAGAAACATCCACAGACTCACTGTCGCTGATGGGTACTACCCAGGAGAATTGAAGATAGTTTGTACATCACCCAGCAGACCAGGAGATCTTCACATTAGTCCAACGTACTATGAAAAGGGAATTTCGGTCTATAACAATGAAAATATGCACATATCTGTGAAATCGTCAGGTTTATCAATTTAATCTCATTTTCCTTGGTGTAGTCAGTTTGGTTCAATTAATCACTTTTATTGCATAGTATAAGTCTAAAAATTGCTCTCTATTGGGCAATATCCTAAAATAAATGTTGGGTGTAGCTGTTGCTGCCAATTTAACATGCACCATTTTCCATTAAATACTACAGCTAGCAAACAGTTTCAAAAATTTAGAATTCATTATCCAAATTGTATTTTCATATGTGTGAGCTGTTTAAGAAGCTATGCAATTCATTCCCCAATTAATTTTTTATAGTGAGGAATGCAACTGATCATGGAAGGAGCACTATATAAAATTAGCCCATATCCCTCCGAAGCTCCTTCACACTGCCACTTTCCTGAGGACTAGGATAAGTTTATCTGCTCTGGTGCATACTCCTCAGGAATACTGAGCCAGTGATACTGGCACTACTACTGATGCACTACTACTGATACTGAAAATATAATCAGAAATTACGTTACTTCTGCAAGTGACACAGTGTCCTGTCTTAAAACCTTGATTTACGAGATATTGATATGAACTGGTTCATGACTTGAACTATTTGGCCTTATTAAAAACAAAAAAGCAACAGCAAACAGCAAAAATACCTTTCCCCTCCAAAAAACCAAACCAAACAAAAAAACCCCCAAAAACCACTAAACAAAAAAATCCCAACAAAACAAGCAAAAAACCCCCAACCACAACATCAAAATTCACCATTAAGATGTTTTAACCATTTTCACCATTAAGATGTTTTAACCTGTTTACTATAGGGAGGCTTTCTTTAATGTTGGTATGATTTAGCTCCAGAATTCAAATGTAACTATACCTCCACAGGAGACCCAATGTTTTCTTAGGAAAAGTAAATACAGTTTTCCAGCAAAACACAGAAATATTTTGCTCCCATTATTATTTCAAAACAATTTAGTTGAATAAATAAAACAGGTCTAATTCAAATATGCTGTATTTGATCAGGAAAATAAGAACATGGGGGTTTGGAAAGACAACAAGCTTGACAACTTTTATTAGTGCTTCATAACAGTCAATTTCTGTATACATTGCCTTGCAAAGACTTGGTGGTACCTTAACTGAATTTAATAAACATCAGGAAAAGAGACCTCAAAGGCTCTCACATCTAGTCAGAAAAAAAAATAAAATTACATGTAGAAATATCGTAAAACATTTATCAGCAAACTGTTCATTTTCATTCTTCTCTGGAGATAGGGAAACTTTGATAAATTCAAATAAAACAGATTGAGTTTAGGGAATGAACACTAAATGCTTACCCATGTTATCTTCTTTATCAGTTATCAGGAACTGCATTTTGGAAGATTAAAAACGCCCTCCTTTCTCTCCTTCTCTCACATCTCCCCCCCTTCACACCACATTGTCACATATGCACTCTTCTAGTAACTGAAGCAAGCAAAAATCTCTAGCTAAAAACAGCAACACACAATTTCAAATGTTTGTGGTACTGAGGTTACACTTCGTTACTAATCAAAAATGTTCAGAGTTTATTCAGAACTTCTGTATAAAAAGCTGATTTCATCTAAAGTGTAATCCTATTTTGTAAATTGCATTCATAAACAGTACAGAACACTTCTGCATTTTCAGTTTGCCACAGGATTCACAATCAAATTTTTTAAATTTACAAGTCAATAGACAGTCTTTCAATGTATCTGGTCTTTGCAGACTCAGCATGCTACTTCTAAGCCAAGCTGTTGTCCTTCTGGCTTCGCACATTGCTGCCAGCACTACAGATTAGGCAGACCAAATTCCTTGCTCAGTAGACACAGCACAGAGGACTCGGGCGTGCTGGACACCCCCAGATGAACAGATACTTCCTGTGGTAAGTTCAGTGCAGCTTCATACTGCAGTACAAAGCAGTACCAAGTCAATTTACTCGTAGTGCCTTCCTATCATGTTCCTATGTGCTACCAGTTTTAGAAACATAGCAGTGTCTATAGGTCCCACAGCCTTTATAAAAAATATGCTCTGGAAATACATTATTAACATCCTGAAAGATGAATGAACTACGAGACCATCCACTTTGTTCTTCCACAACTCCCTCAGCTCTACAGGGTTAACAACAGAATTAAAGAGGGAAAAACTACAAACAAACAAACAAACAAAAACAATCAACAACCTAAAAAAACCAACAAAAGAAAACAAAAAAATCCCCACAAAAAACCAACATGCCCTCAAAATCACAACAGCAGAGAAAAAAAAAACCACAAACAGCCCCCCCTTTTAATATGTGATTTCCTTTTTTTCAAATGAAAGATGCAAAAGTGATCATAAAAGAAAACAGAGGGTAGCATGTGATAAAAGTTTCATAAAATCTGTTTTTTAGAGTAATGCTGTGCTTAAAATACCATCCTTCCTCCACTAACCATTTCATTTCTAAGAAAAATTTGAATGAGATGATGTCATTGCTTGCAACCGTAAAAAGGAACTGAACACAGAAACTCCAGAAGGTCTTCTGCAGTCTTAAGTTCCCCACATGCTCTAAATATGCATGTTGCCTTTTATCTATACTTGCCCCACAAACTACTGTCATCCCGGATGCCTGCAGCTCTGTTACCAGGAGAAAACATCTACATTATCACTAAGGATTTGCTACTGGATCAATTCTGTAGGTGTTGTAAATCAGCATGGCTTCAGTAACTTCAGTTAAGTGACGATGATTTAAAACGCCCTGAGGATCTGGCCCTCTGTCCTTATTACTTCATTAATCTGCATATTCCCTCAAGTTACACGAATCTTTTTTCTAAAGTACTTTCACTTCAACCCACCTGTTATAAGTCTGATGTGGATTTATACAGAGTTCATACCATACTTTCTTACTTATTTTTGAAGAAGCATTGCCCTGAATCTGTCCATGGTCCATAAATGATCTATATGGATGACTGAATCAAGCCTGAGCTGGTGCTTTCAGCAGGTATGAATTCAATTTCGCAAGACCAATCCATTAGAATCTAAACACTATTAATAGAGTGGAGAGGCAGAAACACATTTTTTCTGTCCCAGGGAATAAGAAGCTGGACACTTCTGGTAGGAAGGTATTTGATCAGGTCTGTCAGAGCCAGAGGACCATGGTGAATACATTCTCATAATAATGAGTAGCTCATTCCCAGGAGAAGAGAAAGTTGGTGTTGGGAAGCATGTTTTATCATATTCCTTTAAGACGTCACTGAAGCTAAGAGCCCAGCTGGATTCAAAGGAGGTTTAGGCATTTATATGCATAACAAGACCATCAAATGCTATACTGTACTGTATATATTCTTTTTTATAAGAAAATAAGCTTTCCAGTACATAACTCTGCTATTAGAAATGTGGGCTAGAAACAGGTTCATTGGAAATGTTGCTATATTTCCATTTTTGAGCTTTTCGTTGTTCACTGAGTTTCCCTCTGACACTGTCTATTGTTAAAAAAAAAAGAGACCTTGAGGGACTATCACTCTGATCCTCCCTGGTATGGCATGAAAATCAACGAATTCAGTCAGTAAACGAAACCTAACTATCTGCTACATTTTATTTGCAAACTAATTTTTTTAAAAAAGTGTTTGTTGCTCCCCACTTTAAAGTAAGGCACTGATAACCCCTATCAAATCTATTATGTGGGCATTTAAACACCTCCAGAGTCCTCTGAAAGCAGCACTAGCATAGAAGAAATAATTTAGATGGAGTTGGAAGAGCTATTTTGTCTGCCTATAACCTGATGTCTTTCTAAAAGCAAATGTCTTCAAAGCATTCTCTGCAGAAATATGCAATGATTAACAAGTCAGCATTTTTCAAATGTTACAATACTGTAGATCCGAAATGGTATTTTTCATAAACCTAAAATAGAATGAACTGAGACCCCACATACCATACTTTATTAACAAGCCTGGCCTTTTAAATAGCATGTCCAACCATAAGAGGTATTTAAGGAGGGATACAAGATCCATACCCTAAATGAATGACTATTAACACTGATTTCTAGAAGGTTATAATTACATCAGGCTGAAAGCACTACAGGGAATAAAATATCTACTTTGGATAGGCAAAAGAAGGACCCTCAGTCCACAGCAGCAAAGGTTGCCTGCTCAGATCTTTGCACTCTGCCCAGCGCAGAAATGTGTTGGGCAGAGCGCAAGGAACAGGATTTATCACTCCCAAATTCATAGAAATAACTAGCTCAAAGAATAGGAGAGTTAAAGGTGACCACACCACACTGTAATTGAGCTAATTTTAATTTTGTATCAGTTACATACCTAGGGAATGGGAATGAACTGAGTGTGCAAATTAAATAGAACTCACACCCTGCTGATTTCTGAAAAGTTATTTCATTGCACTTTAACAGGTAAGGAAATACAACCTCTTAGTCATTCCCTCTTCAAAATTAATTTGGGTGACAAAGGGATATCTTACACATCAAGTAAAATTTTCCTCAATAATAAGGACTACTGTAATCAATGTTGCCCGCCTTCTGCAGCATCAGGATACATTTTTAAAGGCTGCTAATTCACGCAAGCATTTGCACATTATCATTCTTCATCACCGCAGCTTTTGCAGTGTTATTGCTAAAGTCATAAAATAAAGTCAAAAACATACTAAACAAATTACTATACTCTGCCATTTGTCTATATGGAGCCATCAGTAAGATACTACTTTTAATAATTTTTCCTGCAGTTTCTGTGAGAGAAAATAGTTGCTAAATGTTCAGATTTTTCCCTATATATTTCCAGCTTCATAGGTTTGCTGTTGCTATTCTTTCTATGCACTTATTGTACATCACAAAAAAATCTCATTATTACATCTCTTCCAGATGTTTACCTTCAGTCAAGCCACCCACCAATGCTCCTCCTACCCTTTAGAAAATATTATTTCTTGGGATTTAGTGACTGATCTGTAGGCCCACACGCACTGAGTTTGAATTTCTCACTAAGTTTCAGGTATGATTTCATTGAAACTGCATGGATATTCAAAGAATAAATATTAAGTGGATTTCAGTCACAGCAATATCAAGACCTTTGTTAGACTAAAGGAAAGTGCATGAGGCAAATAAATGGGTGAGCCACTTAAAATTTCAATCTAGGATTTCCATGTAATCCCTCTTCCTATCTCCTTTCTTCTCTCCTACTTAAAAATCTTGTTACATCTTCTGTCTTAACAAAAAAAAAAAAAAAAATTGCTACCTGATTCTCTGCTAGTTACAATAATCCTATTTTCCTACTACATTTCCTATCTCTGCAGTCCCAGGTTTCTTATCTGAAGTCACTACATACTTCACTAGTAAGCTATCGCTGCTCATCACCAGCTGTGAATCACAAGCTAACTGCAGAAACTAATTATGGACCTATTACTGGCAGGAAGTAGTAACTGCTTTCTGCAGCTCCTTGCCCCAGAATAAGAGCCTATACAGAATATACCCTGCTGGTGAGCTGCTATGGAATAAGTGTAATTTGCATTCATTGATCAGTGCCCATTGCTTCTCAGTGATGACCATTCATCATTGGGAGAAAAAGGTCACTGCCAGCCACTGACTGGCAACTGCTCTGTGCAGAAATAGGTCATCCATGTCTCCTATCACAGGCTAAGTAGGCACAGGCTGCCCAGAGAGGTGGTGGATGCCCCATCCCTGGAAACATTCAGGGTCAGGTTGGATGGGATTCTGAGAAATGTGATCTAGTTGAAGATGTCCCTCTCTGCTCATTACAGGGGGTTGGACTAGATGACCTCTAAAGGTCCCATCCAACCCAAACTATTCTATGATTCTATTATTGTGACTCCAAATTTGAAAATGGCAAATATTGCAATAACAGCAGGTGGCACTGACAGGTTGCATGGCAAATGCAGTTTGCAGCACCTGATCAGCTTACAGTAGTGAAATACCTACTTTTGCCAGGATAGACATTGACATTAATAGTAACTCTTAATCAGCTACTGCCCAAACTGGAAACAGGCTACTATCAGTTAATGATAAGCAGTACATGTCCTAAATACATGAAGCCCTCACTAATCAAAGCTGAATAATTAACTCTTGTAGCAATGGAGGTTTACCAGCTCTTCATCTCTTTTTATCATCTTATGATGTCCAAGTTTTTCTCTTTACATTTTGCTACAACATCCTCACATCCTCTGTCTACAGTTTAGTAGTGCAACATAATCTTTCAGCTTCATTATCTTTCTATCTTCAAGAACCACAACAGCTGCATTTCCCAAGACCTTCTCTTCTTCTGTCCACCTTCATATGGGTACCCAGCCTATGCTCTCTCTAGAAGTTGTTCAGCAAACACACTAGGGCAGCAGCCACAGCCAACTGCTGCCCAGGCAACGTTTACTTGCTACATTGCTGTCTGCAAACTTGAGAGATAGTAGTCTTGGTTTATGTCAAGAACAAGAAAGGTTAATGAAATGCCTTGATGCGTCACATGAAGTATTGGTTGACAGGGGTTGGTTTAGATTTGTAGTCCTTCCTAAGATTGTTTTCTTTAGAATCTATATTACAATAGATGTAGTTGTTGTGTCAGGTCCCCCACCCTGTCCTTGTTTTTCAGATTATATCACAGATTTTTTGACAAGGTCCTGTTTAAACAGAATTACTTAAAAAGAACTGGTAAGAAAAGATCTTAAGTCAGATCCTAAAGTTCTGAAAAAATGAACACCCCAAATTCCTACTGTTGTGGATCTCACATAGTATGTTCTTATCCAGCATTTTTACTTCAAACATTTTACTGAGGTCATCAGCTTGGTTCGTATTTTACAAGTGTACAAAATGGATAATGAAATGAATGGATGCTCAGTAAGATAGTTGCAGAGCCAAGAACGAATAACAGTGCTTTGAATCCCTGTCCAGTGTACTGTGTGTGCAATAATAAAGAGCTGTGGAGACGGCTGTGAAATGACAGAATCACCCCAGTTCAAGTGATTATATAGAAAAGTTTGAAGAGAAGTGGAAAATCAGGCCCTGGGTGAGACATAAAGCAAGCAGATAAACCAAATGTACCTTCCTCCTTTATTAACTTTCTTAATGAGGTTATCTCCGACTACCAGGAACTCCAACGAGACCAACAACCATCTATTTTAAATGCCAAGCAAACGCCCGTTAAGCAACAGACTCCCTCTTTGTAGGGCTAATGTTTGTGAATCCTAATAGTAACTGGCAAGACTTCTCCATCTGGACTCTTTTTTTTTTTTTTTTTTACTTTGCATTTTGAGTATGTGACAAAGCCCAGTGAAAGGTTTTGCCTTTACAAACAGAGCTATATGTTTTTTTAAAATGGGCAAAATGCATTGTAATAACGCATGTGGAAAGATCAAAATGCAATTTCTTTTTATTATTCCTATTATTGCATTCCCCTACACAATGGCACCCTCTTCAGAGACATCGTCTGCAACATAATATTGATTTAATGTGCCACTTCATATGCCTGCCACGTCCTCAGATTAAAGATTTAAATTAATATGACAAGTGAAACACTAAGAAATTCAACAAATCACCAGACAGGCTTATCCACACAGGGTACATTTTATACTAAAAAAAAAAATCCCCAAAAAACCAAACAAACCCCACCCCAGCAGCCACAGCTTAGGCCAGATTTAATTTGCTTGATTGATCTTGAGATCTTTGAGCACAAATTCATTATTCTCTTATTAACTATTATCATTGCTGGAATTTATAAGGGACCTATAAACCTATTAAACTGGTCTTAAACGTTGCAATCCATTTATTGAATAGACTAGCAATGAAAAATTAATTATTAAACAACCACCACAGAAAAACATCAGTGGCCTTGTCACCTCAGAGCTAGATGGATAGCACGTTACCTTCTGGAGAGTGGGGCCCTGCAACACTCAAATATAAACCTTGGAAGGATAATGCTGAGTATGTCACAGCATAAGTCACATTTTTAATTTAATGTTTTATTAAATGTTAGATCGAATACATTTATCCGAGCCTCACAGACTCTGTCTTAATAAATGAATTGGCACTCTTTCAGATGTAAAAAATGGTCACAGTTTCTCAAGGGCATCGCAAACCCTGAAGCATGAGACGCCAGTAAATACAAAAAGCAAAGGCAGTGTGGACAGTGATATATTTGCAAGCACTGCGGGTGAGCCAACACTTTCAAACTGCTGAGGCTAACAAAACAAGGGCAGTGAACTCCCAAAATGGTAAAAGCACCTGCAGTAAGAAGCTGTGCTTGAGTGCTGTTGCACAAACATGTCCACTACTGAGAAAAAGTGGAAAGGGTGTGGGTTTATCACCCTCCTGCTACTGTATTTCAAGATATGTTTGTATGTTTAAAATTTCATGAGTGGTATTAATAATTTATTTTTCTCCTGTCCTTTAATTTTCTAAGACTAGACTTTGAAAACAACAGGCAGGGAGAAGATATATTCTCTCCCTCCTCTGCAGTTATCTACAGAACATTCACTTGTGTTTCCCTGTAGAACTGCTGTCATTAGTAATACTTAATTTGGCTAGGAAAAATGGTTGCAAGTTCCTAAGTCAAAACCAATATGCCCCTGTCCTGGCACATCTCTCCAGAGACATCCTAAGATTTCTGCAAGCGGCTCCATTTCAAAAACACTTGGCTTGCATAAGGCAGGACAGCTCAACGCTAACAATCAAGCAAAGAAAGCTTCCACAGCACAGTTGAGCTGCACTATGTATTTCCACAGACACTAAACTAAACGATTGTAAAAAACTGTTAAAATGGCTAGAAGACTGTCCTCCTTTATTGTCAAATAAAAAGAAAAATGCTTGGCATGTTTTTTTTCCAGAACTCTAAACTGTTGGTGCTCAACAGCTGTCCATCTCACACTGCCACATGTTACACTGTTAGTCAGCACATGAAAACAAGTTCCAATAAGGAACATGCAAAACCACAGAAAGCAATGAATTCTGCTAAAATCATCTTCTCCTGCAGTCTCTGCTGCTTAAATTCATGCAGCTGGCATCCTCTTGCTGAATGCACACAAGCATTTGAACAGGAAGGTAAAAAGGAAGAGAAACTTCCTTGGAGTTTGGTATTTTTCCAGAAAGCCAGGAAGCAAATTCTTAGCATGTAAACAATATAAAGGGAAGTGAATAACAAAATAAACCACACAGTTGTGCTGATAAGTTATAAATATATGATATTCTTGATCTAACTACATGACACTTGCACCCCACTTAGGAGTTCTACAGTTGATGTGAGAGGAAATTAGAAGGACTTTATTCATCAAAAAAGTGAAATGTGACTTCACACAGACATGTGGTTGCATGGAAACATAAGCAGTGAGATGAAATTGCTACCAGCAAAAATGACAGAAACCCAAAGCTGAGCTACACTATATTTAATCCTATCTGTCTTTAGTTGACCCAACAAAATATATTATAGCCTCAGATGAGTACTCACAATTTGTAACAGAAACTACATATTTATAGGGAAATTCAATGTTTGTATTTAAAACATGAAGGAAAAGGTATGAAACAAAAATGTCTTTTTTTCTCTTTTATTCCATGAGATAATAACTTAGACATTAGTGATCTTTCCCAAAGTGTACATCACTGAATCCAAGAACAGAAGCCAGTTTTGAAACTATCATGCTATGTATTTATATGAAGAATACATTAGGTTCAAGGGATAAATGAGATCAATAATATCCTGAATTTAATTTTGTATACGTTTTGCCTGGGATAGGGTTAATTTTCTTCATAGTAGCCTGTATGGTGCTAGGTTTTGGATTTCTGACCAAAACACTGTTGATTACACCCAGTTGACTTTCTTAGCACTCTTTGCACAAGCTCAAGACCTTCTCTGCTTCTCACCTCACCCCACCAAGGAGGTTGGGGTGCAGAAGAAGTTGGGAGGGGACACAGCAGGGAAAGTCGACCCCAACTGATCAAAGGGATGTTCCATACCATTTGATGTCATGCTCAGCATATAAAGTTGTGGGAAGAAGAGGAAAGGGGAGGACATTCAGAGGAATGACGTTTGTCTTCCTAAGTCCCATGTTACCCATGACAGAGCCCACTCTCCTGGAGATGGTTGAACACCTGCCTGCCCACAGGAAGTGATGAATGAATTCCTTGTTTTGCTTTGCTTGTGTGTGTGGCTTTTGCTTTACCTATTAAACTGTCTTTATGTTAACCTACAAGTTTTCTCACTTTAACCCTTCTGATTCACTTCTCCATCCCACTGTGGGGGAGTGAGCAAGTGGCTGTGTGGGGCTGAGCTGCCTGCTAGCATTAGACCACAACTAACTTTTAACTTTTCTGGTAACAGGTAAACCACTTTATTTTATTTTATTTTACTGCAACATCTATTTTTGTTTCACAAGTGGTTTTTTTCATTATTATTTATTTCCAAATAACCTTTGGTGGAGAGAAGAAAGAGAGAGTCAGTTTTAAGGAGAGTTTAGACACAGTTTCAGTTACTAAGGGAAGCCAATTGCTTTAGCTCTCTCTAAGAAACCACTGTATTTTGACTGCATTTTTTAAGTACACTGCTTTGTAATTCAGACATACAGAAAATGTTAACACTTTTAGGCAAGACTGTGTACATAAACAAGCAAATATATTCAGTATGAATGTTGTAAGAGAGCAGAAAATCAAGACCAGCATAAGTAACTCAGAACGTTCCAGCTGAATCTAAACTTAATGTTCTTAGAACATGACTCCATGTTCTATCCAGCTCATATGTCCGGACTTCCTGTCTAGGTTTATCAGGACATCAACAAGAGGAGTATGGCAGATGCCCTTCTGTTGCCAAAATACAAAGTTTGCATCATGTTGGGAATGTTCTCTGTGACATCTGCAGGGCTGATATGTGCAGTGTTACAGATATATACAGCATCTGGCTCCTGCTCCGCAGTGAAGAGAAATTTGATAGTGGTGAAATGAAAGGGCTTATCTCTTTACTCCAGAACAAAGAAAATAGTGACTGATTGCAGCAATTGTTACCCACGGATACATTTTCAATGCACTATAACTGAATAACCTATTAAAATGTCCAAAAAAGCATGAAAAGTTAGACAGGGGAAAGACTATAAAGCAATAGGTACAATAATAAGCAAATCTTAAACTTTTTCTAGTGCTTTAACATTTAGGACTTTTTCTACAACAGTAAAAATCTCATTCTTTAGTAGTTATAATGCTCAATAGCTAAATGTGTAACACTACAACTTGTGTTAGTTCACTTTCTGTCTATTAAGATGCAAAATTTATGAGCCTATCTGAAGAAAACTATAGCTATCAGGCATCAAATGCAGCCTGTGTTTTTGCTGTAGCTAATAAAAAAACCCCACAACACATATTGTTGAGTAGGATAAATGGCCATATAAATTTATTTCAGCATTTTCAGGCAGAAGGCAACTTGCCTAAATACTTTTCTTCAATGTTACCAAATAACAGAATGCAAGCTTAAATCAGCACTTCTCTGCTGGGAAACAGGTATCCAGCTGAAGCCTTCTACGGAGTAAGATCAAACAGACTTATAATAACTGGCATGGGATGCTAAATTGCATCCAAAATATAATATATACAGAGCTATTATGTCTTCAACAGACGGTCCAGGTCAAATTTAACCCCAAATCTAAAATACCATGCAATTTAGGAAATCCACATATCATCAAGAATGTATTGCTCTAGTCCAATAAAGTGTACTTCTGTAAAAGGAGCCACTCTGTATAGACTGATATCATACTATCTGTACTATCAGTACTTACAAATGGGAAACCCCGGATCTACAATCTCTGATTCATGTACTAGCTTTACCAAAACTAAGGATATGAACTTTCAAAACTATATCAACTGAGCCAATTTACAGTGTCAGCACAACGAAAGTCCATCAAAGAGAACAGCAATAAAATAATGACTCTACTAATTCTTACAGAAGAATTTGCTTCCCATTTTTTCACAAACAATACTTTTTTTTTTATTGTGCAATTCCTTTAATGTGCACGATAACAACAGTATCTAATGGCAATTTTCTCAGAGATACCTGGATCTCAACATGCCAAATGTTTTTATCATACACAACATAAGATAATAGATGGATATGTAGATATGAGGTAGGTATGTAACTAATGGATATGTAATGGATATATAGGTAAAGGAATAGATATAAAGCACTAGTATGTGTGTGCAGATATGTCCATGCTTGATGAGAAAGTTTTGTAGCAATCCCGCTAAATGCTAGAAAGACTTCTAAATCAACGTTAAATAAAAATTTTAAAAAAATTAAGTCTGGGATATGTAGGATGTCTACCCTTTAACAACCTTTGGTTTTGAGGATGAAAAATTGAAATTTGCTATCCACTTGTACAGTGAATAATGAGTTAATAAATTTATGGACAGATGAATGTAGAATTTTTGATTTCTCTTTAAAAAGGTGCTTACAGCTAAAAGAATTATTTTAATACAATACAGAATACAATAAAATACAATAAACCCCATAAATACTGTGAAAGGACTATGTTTTCAAGTGCTCTACCCAACGTTTATGAACATAAATGAGACTGTTTACTGTGGTACCATTACTTGTGAGTATAAATACTTTCTCTTTTACTAAAGGCAAAATTTAAAAAAAAAAAATAATTCCCAAAAGTTGTGTATATTATAAATCGTTTTCCATGTGGAAATTGTGGGGATTATAGATTACAGTCCATGTTAGAGTAAGAAAGAATTATTATCCTTCATGACTTTGCACAGGTAATTTCATTGTTCCTTCTTCCCTTTGCCTTCCTATTCTTCACCTATGAATCCTATTTTTCTTCTAAGCTCCTTGAAGAAGGAATTATTTATATCCGTACTTTAGTCCTCCAGTATTGACTGGGGACTCCAGGAACAATTGTAATACAGATACAACAAATGTATGTACGGATATTCACAGCTGAAGGTGTCATACCTATGCTATTGTTACAGTTAACTATGAAGATGCTACATGGTTTGGAGCATGTGCTACATCAAGTAAACTGATCTCCCTTTTGGTAAAAAGCTTCTGACAATTTCTAACAGTTTCTAAAGTTCTCTATAGACTTACTTCATTTATTGTCCTTATCACTCCATTCCTCCCTTTCTCTCTTCACTTGTCTGATTTCTGTCCCTCTACAACATATTGCTACTGTGGGAGGTATTCACACTGTCTAACTTTAGTCAACTAATTTAGGGCTCTGAATCATCCCATAAGAGTTCCTCCACCTCATAGAATATGACTATATATGGAATAGGAATTTTTAAACTTAGGTGTTCTAATATGTACTTTCTTCAAATACCCAAAGTAGTTTGGCCTAGGTGGTGTTAATATTCCACTGTATAAAACACTGCCTGTCAACAGTAAACGAATTTATTACATGTTCGGGTTGCAGATATTTTTTCACTAGCTTGGCACTTCGCTTTCCTTTTTCCTCACCTAGATTTAATGCAGTAAGGATGCTATCTGCAGGTAAGCATAAAAGAAAAGGGAAAAAAGAGAAAGACTAAATGCATATGGTATTTATTCACAGAATTTGCTAAAATATCAGTAGAATTTAAAAAGCACATGGTTGCTCAATACATTGCAGCATTCAACCAAGGAGGTTGCAGATTGTAAGACAGTACATTAGTCCCATGGCTAACTATATCTTGACCTTTCTTCTGAGACTGTCAACAAAGGTGCCAATTAGAGTAATGATTAGAGTACCGCATTTTGTGTTGTGCTAAACACAACTGTTACCAAGGGGACAAAGATTATACATTTTCTTAACACTGGATGCCCGATTGGCTCAATACAGATCTTCAACTGACAACTAGTAAGTCTCCAGCTGAGAAGCAAGTAAGCGTACCACTCACATACTTTTCTTTTGATCTCTTGGGACACAGAAAAGCATATATTGTAAATATCTGAATGATTTCCTGGTACATCGTTGATTTTGTTTAGTTTATCATCTCATACACAAATTCAGTCATCTAAGAAATTACTAAATTCCTTTTGTATCAGGATTTAATGTTAAAAGTATTTGTTTCCATATATCACAACTAACTATGGCAGCCATAAATTATGTGTCCTAATTCAACATATTGAGAGCTGCAAGTTAGCTATTCAAATTAACTTCTGAAAGTCTCTCCTTTAACCAAGCCATAAGAAAAGGCTTAATCAATGTATGTATCAACTATCAAATTATTTAGTTAAAGAATGGTAAATGAGAGAAAGTGATGACAGACAGAAAAAGAAGAACAGTTTTTCTGTCTCAGTTGCAAAATGAATGTATGTAATTCAGATAAAAATTACAGAGGCAAAACAAAAACAAAGTATAGTTGAATATGGACTCCTCACAGCACAAAACAGAAGTATATTCTGCGCTAAGAATAGGGAAACAACTATGGCATAGCTTTATCTTGGAGTTTGATTAATAGGATACATGTTGGTGATCTCATAGACAATACAAAATAAAGACCACAAATCTACTTTAAGTGTACAAGAAAATGTTTAGCTGACCTAGGCATACAAAGAATTACTTTGAAAGAAGTCAGGCATTTCTATCCATGGTGCTTTAATTAATTTTTTTAAAATATATATCTACCAATTACTAATAATTCATATTTACCCAAAGTTTAATTAAAATGAGTGGAATTAGTTTTACTCAATGCAACATTGTTTGTCCATCCCAATCAGATCTGCTTCCACCATAGCAATTACTGGGAACTGATTTTCTAAGGAGAAGCACAAGGATATGGAACAATACAAGATGTGTCCTATAGGTTTTCAGTACAAGAAGTATTTCAAACTGACAATCTAAAGGCATACACACTGACAATCATGACAGGGCTTCTTACTTGGATTTACCAATTCCTGGGAGGTGGGAAGAACTTATATAACATACTCTATTTTAAACCCCACATTTCTCAGCTAATGTTATGGACAAACTTCAAACATTGGGCTAAAATTTACAAGGCAGTTCAGAGATGTTTGCATGCAAACTAACTACTGCTATATTAAAATTCTTCCTTCACAGTTAGGCATAGGATTAAAAAGTTGCTTTGCCAGTTGTCTCTTTTGTAGAGTAAGTACTGTGTTGTATGACAGAAAGCTACCATGTAACATTGACATTATGATCAACACTTCTGGCTGTACTTGAAATCTTTAAATTGCTTTCCTGAAACTAGCCTGGGACAGAAGAAAAAAAAAAAATCCAGTACTTTGAAAATACACATAGTTTTGAAGTTATAAAAAGAATTTAATTGAACAGATATATTTTTAAATTAAACTAAAAAGACATTGCTTTGGTTTTTGGGGTTTTTCTTCTCCCTCTGTAGCCCTTCCTTACTATTGCATGAGTGGCACTGTATGTACCTGCTTAATGAAATGTGAAATGGAACCTAAAAATTAAAGGCCAATCCGATTTCACTCTTCAAAAGCAGGGAAATCTGAAATTAAAATAAAAAAGATGAACAAGGAAAAGCAAATAGGATAGTGAAGTCACCATTGCTTTTAAAGGACAAGGCAGTTAACTTCTACTAAGTTTCACACTAAAGATTTGCCTTTAAAATAAAGATATTATTCATTGAGCAGAAACCTTTTTTACAAAACTACTAGGTACAACATAAAAGTCTTTAGACTAGAGAACATCTTGAATTTAATTACACTATTTTTTAATATGGTTTTACAATAAATGGTCAGTAAGAGCTTGGGAATATATCACAAAATTTTGCTATACTGTATTTAATTTTGATAGGAAAAGATTAAATATTTCCACTGATACAGCCCTGGGTTCCATACCAATTGGGAAAATTCAAAGGAAGCACTCTGATAGTTATATTTTCAAAAGTCAATCCATTCGAGAGATGGACAACATTCTCACCTGCTAGTGTTCATACTTTGTTAATGATACACTAATGTACTTAACACTTAATATGGATGAACACGATATAGACACCTTGTGCATAGGCAAGATCCAGGTGTCATGTGAAATCTGTGTTAGTACGAAGACAGAAGTTTCTTTTATTAAGATTCAGTTGGGAGAGTATTTTCTTGTCTAACAGATAAATGACATGATATCTTGTACATTACCTGTCAAATAGTTGATTTGATAGATTCTCCATTTCTCAAAGTGGTATTGGTATGGAAAAAAATATTTGAAGTTACTGTAATAATTAATGTATCTGTCCATCTAGCTTTAGTGTTTTCAGCTGTTTTCTTCTGGGAACCATATATAATTCTGCTCTGAGAGTTTTGACTGGATGGTTTGAGGATCACGGTTTGTCTTACATAGACAAGTATAATTAAAAGTGTCAGAAAAGTCAATGTATCTGAAAAACAGAGTGCCATCACAAAAAAACCCAAACAATCAAACAAACAAACAAACAAAAACCACCAAAAATGTGAAATCTCAATTGATCTGAGAGTGTTCATAAAAAACAGCTTTTTAACAGTATCTTTGTCATATTCGGATGAAATCTGACTTCCACTTAAGCAAAAAACCAAAATTCCTGTTGATTTTTACTGATAAGATTTTTACCTTTATGTGATATTGTAAGAAATAAATAGAACAACTGCATATATTTATGTCTCTATGACTGTACACATGTGGGAAAAACCCAGTAAGGGCAGCAAAAATACATTGTCCCAATTCTTGATTAACAGGTAAGGAAGTATCTTACACATTCACTCCTATAGTTGTGAACCTCAGGTTAAAAAAAAAAAAAAAAGAAGAAGAAAAAAAAGCTAAATTCAGAAAGGTTACCTTTTGTGCCTCATAATTCTATTAGTTTGCTTAGCCTAAAGAAAAAAAATCATAACTACAACAAGGTTTACATAAAATTGAAATGCAGAGTTACTAAAAACACCACCCATGCCTGCTACCAATAGTTACATAAACTCCCATGACCTGAAACTGATAAATTTTGTCACAGATTTAAGGATGAAACGGGACTATCCAAAAACCAGGCATATTAGCCAATATCACCCTCTACGGTTTATTCACACTGTTATTTCACTTTCTGTCTTGTACTTTAAAATAATATCCACTGATACCACTGCCCAAAAAGAAGTCATTACTGGGGACTAATAGCATGGAGGGAGGGAAAGCATTAAAATATTTGATTTGAAAAATGCAGGATCTCTTATGGATTCTGATATCCCACTTAGCTCTGGGAAACATAGGTGGATGCACAGCCTTCTAAGGAAAGTAGAGAATCAAGAAACCAGCCTGAAAAGCACTGATAAATCTTTTCTATGTTCAAATTAATTCTTATATAGGTTCTAGAGAAAAAGAAAAGAAAAAAAAATCCTGAAAAAAAGAAGTACAGATTCTGCACTGGACTATTGTAGGGATACAGATTCATTTCAGACAGTATTTTAATATTTAACTATGGTTTATTTATGTATTTTGTCATGGTGGGTTTACATGAAAAATAGTGGGCTACAGGCTTTGGTTAAAGAGTAACAGCCTCCTAGAGACATTGAAAAGTATTCTGTGACATTCTCCCAAATGAAAAAGCACCATTGAAAAGGCATATATTTATCTCTTAATACTACCTGAATACACACACATTTCAAGAGATATATTAACTCACAGCAATTGCAAAGCATGGATATTTTCAGTATGAAGCCAGCGGCAGGTACAGTATTGTCACTATTTTCCATACGCATTGTTTCCACAAAACTCTGCCTGCAATCGCTTAACATTTAGTCATTTTCTCAGGTTTGGCTGGCAAACTGTAAAGACTTGCATAACTTTTTATTAGGTTGCTGCTTATTTTGCAAATACATCGTGAAAAGCATTCAAGTCTAAATTGTTCACTGCAGTGAGCTCATATTTTTGGAATACATTTTTTTCCCTCTAAATTAACTAAATGGCACACAGTACAATTTCTGTTCTTATAACTTATGCTAAAGTGTAATTACTATAACATTATGTTCATTAATAGGTGCGACTGTACAGTTTGTGTTCTCTGTCTGTCACTTTCTTATGCTGCACAAGCCCTATGGTATTTTAGAGCCTTCCAAAACTAAGGGAAGAGCACCGAGGTTTCTTGGTATTGTTCCTTCAAATAAGAAATGTATTTTTGATTGTGATATTTTATACCGGTAATTTTTGTGTTGCTATGAATGAACAAAAAGGTCACAGTGGCAAGTTTTACTGTTACTCTCTTATAACTCAGCATCCTATATTTTACTATATCAAAATATCTTGCTAAAGGAAAAAGAATATATATTGTATATATACTCTTATACACACAGCTATATATGTGTACATATATATATAGATAGATATGTGTTTGCATAATTGGTCCACAGATAGCCATGTTATTATGTTCCTTGTTCTGCCCTCTAATCTTATCAGGTACCAGTACTAGTTGTCAAGGGGTTACTAGGATTTTCACAGGCTTGTTCAGAAAATAAATACTTGATACCTGTTGTCAACTGCTAACTGTTCTCAACCTGCATTCCACCCAAAATAGTTTGGTTTAGGGTTGGGTAGACTAGAGCATGGAAAATACTGTTTTTCCGTCAGATGAAACTATGGGAATATGACAAGAAGTTCTAGTTGTCTTTATAGTTCCTTTACCAAACAGGTTGGGGTCTGAGTTGCAGATGACTGATCACATTTCCACCAGTATGTTCAGGATCTCTTTTAGTGTCCATTCTGAGTTCAAGGCAGTGGCATGCATCTGTGCAAGGTGTCCCAAGCAGTCAGAGGAGCCTTCTTTGTGCAAGCAATCTTCTTTGTGAAGAAAGGTGGTGAAGTCTGTTGCATACTGTAGGCAGTCAGGATTGATGAAGCAGACATAGACTCTCTCAGGGAGAGGATGGGGAACACTTGAGAGAAAGAGAGAGAGATACCAGGAAATAAGCAGGCCTAGGGGATGTCAGGACATATAAAGCCTCAAAATAAGTTTGCCTTTCCAACAAGAACTTTAGGAATTCCAAATCTTAAAATATCTTGGTTCATATCAGACTCTGAAAGAAAGTCTTGAAAATTAACATCTGTCTAAACCTTAGCACTAGTTTACTTTTTTCTTATTTTCACACAAACTCTTAGGTGTAAGAAATAAACTCATAAACTCCTGCCTATTTAGATTGATTATATTCCTGTTTTTTTAGTATTATCACCAAGACAATGCTAAGAACTGCTATGTTAAAAGCTTTCTCATATCTTAATTTTGAATATGTCTGCCCAACATGATGAATGAATTACTTTTCCATCCTCTGTCCTTAATTTCTGTACTTGTGGTCACAAAGAGCACAGTTGTCTCTCAAAGATTTAAGTTTAATTGTGAAGGTATCTGGCCCTTAACCTTGTTAGAGTAATTGAATAAATATGGAAAGATCAATGTTCCTCTCAAGAGACTCAGTCAGAGATTAAGTAATTTCGAAATAGGATGTAAAATGAAGCAAAACATTTCTCAAAGATAAAAAAAAAAAGTACATGCATTGTCAACTTTCATTATAGCAAAAACTCAACAGTAGGGTGCTTCAAGACACCTTCAAGGTGCTTCAGGTGTTTCAAATATATTAATTGAAGTTAAAAAAATGAGGGAACAGTAATGTAGCAAAATTTACAGTTTACAAGAAAGTTCTGTTAACCAAGTCTGAATAAGACAGGAAACTTGAGAGGTAACTGACCAAGGTAAATGAACAGGCCATCTTAAAAGATGTGAAAATAATTTATGTAAATACAAAGGCATATTGGAGAAACAAACAAACAAACCAACCCCCCAAAAACTGAAATACTCAAACCTGCAAAAGATGATGTGTTTTACCAGAAATCTCAATTATGAGCACCAACTTAGGAAAAACATCAGAGTCTCACTGAAGAGCCCTGCTCAATGAGCAGCTGCAGTCAAAAAAGCACATAAAATGTTAACATGCGTAAGAAATTAGATGGGCAATAAAAGAGAAAGAAATTATAACATCACTATATTAATCAATAATTTTCCCTCCTCTGAAATAGTGTGAAGCACTGGTCACTCCATCACAAAAAGATGAAGAATTAGAAGGTACTCAGAAAAGAGCAATTGCAATAATTAGGCATATAGAGAAGGGTTCATATGAAAAGACTAAAAAAAAAGAATGGAACTCAGCGCCACAGGATGTCACTGATGTCAAGACCTTACCAAGATTCAAAGAAGGATTTGGCACTTACAACTCTTATATTCTTGGGAATCTTACACAGACCAACTGTTAAAAGATTTTGAAAAAGAGATTATGTGTCATGTTTTATGATTTAAAAGACAGTACATTTAAAAAGAATTTGGAGAAAAGTTCCCTGAAAGTGGAATTTCCCATCTCTGGCTATTTGATTATTTTGTTCTTTTCTTTGCTTGTTATGTTGGCATTTTCTCTTGAGACATCTGGGCATTCTTGGAGGGAGACTGTGTAATAATGAATCACTATTCTGTTCTAATTACTATTATCCTAGTATTAAACCCAGTATCTTATCATCTCCTATGAAATCTTAGTATTAGGACTTAGGGCTTCCCTTGTGCAGAATAATTGTCCTATGCTGTATTGTATTCCACCCCATTTCAGTTAGCCAACTGGATTTGTCACCCATTGTCAATTACTATAACCATTGCTGTAAGCTATATAGCTTTGTGCATGTGTTTGGAGCAACTGTGAAATTTTTAGATGCAGCACCAAATACATTTTTGCTGCGACAGCTATACAATTGATTCTGTGTGGCCCAATTGTCTTCCAGCCCTATCTTAACCTCCAGCTATGCTATCGACATCTTGCTTTACATCCAGCAGCTGGAAGACATGAGCAATGTCTCCAAACAAGAGGCACTTTGCTTCTTATGCTTCCTATTCTCCACAGCTTCCTTACCACATTTTTATCCTTTCTGCTTGTCTTGCTGCTCAGAGATATTCTTCCCCTTTTTCTTCTTAAACAATTTCTAATTCATTAGCTTCTTCTTTACCTAGTTTTTCCTAAATGAAAATTTTCAGTGCAAGTAAATAATGATAGGCACAAGCATAGAAGAGCTTTTCCTCAGATCAGATCTCTTAAGTGAAAACAGAATCAAAAGGAGAGTATGAGAGATACTAAGTAGAAGCAGGATCATAGATTTTGAACACTATTCCCAAACAATTCTTCTTTCCACTGTTATTAATTTCATTACATTCTCAAAGCTAGGGGAGAAGACGACAGGGAAAAAACCTTTAAGCACCTACCTATCTAGCCAGCACAAAAACTTCTAAATTCTATGGGGAGTTGGGTGTAACTAGAAGGTAAATGAAGATATTGGTGGTGGGGACACACAGAGAAGCTGTGCTTGTAGGGCCAGCCTGGGGGCTGTAACTGCCTTGAACAGAAGCTGAATTCAGACAGTGCTTACAAACTGGACACTGCAGAGAGCCTGTGAAGGTACCTGACCCAGGGACAACACCTGAGAGAAGACAGGCAGCCCCAGTTGAGCTAAGATGTGACTAGCTACTACATAGAAATGTGGTGTGCTGTGTCTCCTTCCCTTCCCCAACAATATCCATCACTGGAGATTTTCAAGATGCAATGTGGCAGGTTGCTAGATAATTCTCTTTTCCACAAAAGGCTTGACCTTTGAAGGTCCCTTCCAACCTGGGCTGTAGAAAAAAATTATGTTCTACTTTTCACATATTGAACTGGTATATCCCACACAATGCTACAAAGCACCAAGTGGATTACACATTTGTGCTGTCTTTGGGACATCCACATTGCACTCACCACATGGTTTAGATATGCCTGACAGTTTACAGTTAGTCTGCAAAACTGTTTTTAGTCTGACTCCAGTCCACAGGACATGCACTGAGCAAGTTCTGGCACAAATATGCTATTGTAGTACAATGTTCAATAGCAAAAGAGGAGGAGTTGGTTAGCAACAATAAGGAATTTAATTTTTAAAAACCCAGAAGAAATGGATCCTATATTTTGTGGGATAATAAAAAGCATGAATATGAGAGGTATTTCCAATCTATGAATATATACAAACATGAACTCAGAATAATTAATATGTGTATTGTTCTTCACTTTCAAAATTCTTACTGAGGCTTAATTCTCATTGATTAATCCCACCATCATGAAACAATGAATTAGCTTTAACTTGAAAGCCACCCTACAAGGAAAAGAGTGTATTGTATTTTTTCTTCTTCAGTACTACATAAATGAAAAAAGAATACCCTAATGCTGCACAAATACTGTACTTCCAGACATATTTGGCCATTTTATTTCACGAACAACCACTTAGTTTTAACTTATCTTCTTTCTTGACAATTCATATTGTGAAAAGAAATAGCAGACCATCTGATCAGGAAAAGTAGATTTACCTAAATGATCACTATTTTGCAAAAAAAAGTTTTCACCTAGATGCTCATGCTACCTTTCCAAGTCTGCCAGCCTACTTTTGAAGTCAAGTCCTCCATTCTAAATCTTGTCATCAGTTAAAAAACATGGCCTGAAGTAAAAAAACATTTTCATATGAAAAATCTACATAATTATTGAAGACTATTCTAACTAATATGCTTTCCCTTTCTTAGCAAAGAAGAATAAAATTCATCCAACTATTAAAATAAAAGATAAAAGATAAAATACTTCATTATGGTTATGGAAAATTAGGTTTCCCATATGACCTCATTCATGTTACACAAATGCATGCTATCTTCTGGTTTTGCATACTGAAGCCAAACAACATACTGTAATTTTTTCCCTATATCTCATATTAGGCTTGTGTCTGGTATAGACGAATACACTTCTGTAACCATTTAAACAATCTTCTCATGTTAAAAGTTCACATCCATTTAGATTAGGTAGATATATCCATGAAATGAAGTATGGATGGGATAGATTTTACTATTTTAGGTAAAGAAAGGGCATCCTGTTTTGTTTTGTGTCACTGTATACTTGATAATGAGCTTTGGAAGCAGTACCAGTGAGTACCATCATATCTGCTTCCATTATAGCAAATGTGTTCTTAAAACAGAAAAGAGAATTTGTGGCTATTTTAAAAGACAAAAATTAATGTGCAGAATGTTACGAGATGCCATTCAGCACTTCTAAAAAGGGAACCTCCCAAATCTGGAAATTTCATTTACCCAATTACAAGTTAAGCTTCAGAACCAAAGATGAAACTAATAGATGCTCTTGAAACAAAGGCCTACTGAGTTTTATGCTCTTTGATATATTACAACTCTGTAACACAGACAATCATATTCAATCCTATGCAGAATTCACTCGTTTGTAGCTTTCTCTACACATTATTTGGGATTTGGCATACACTACACTTTATCCTCAATTCAAAAGGGATTTTTTTCCCCTCTTCAGTGTGGGAGATTGAGCTATGCTTAATAGTTCTGAATTGGTTTTCCTAAGGCTGAAAAGCGAAAAGCTCCTTTTTTTCTCAGACATTTCAATCAGGAATGGTGTGATTGGAAGACACTAGTGGCAAAGGACAGCTTTTTTATTTTTGATGAGGACATAAGCCACATTTCCATGCACATAGTTAAGTAATCAGAAAAGCTTAACCATACTCAATATTGTCTAAACATAAAAGTTGTACTTAACATAAGCATATGGTTTATGCATATATGCCTTTAAAAAAGAAATCCCAAAATAAACCATAGGGTCCCAGCAATAGCAAAGATAATAACAAATTCTCTGCTTCTACTGTCTTAGCATAAACTTATCTCTAGGTATTACTGCATAGAATCTGATCTGTAACTATTTCCATTGTCCACATTAAAATTTTCCAGTATTAAAATGTAGGTAATATCAGATTTGTAATGGTTTCTACAAAACCACTCATGTCTCAAAATCAGCCTCTATTCAGGATTTCAAAGTGTCCAGTTCAAGGGCCCAAATATGCAACCTTATCCATATAATCAATACCATGATATTCATTACTTACATGAGTAAGTAATAACTTGAGGATAGTGTTTATAGGATGAGGCCTGAAATCGTGATTTTATTCTTAGCCACTAGTTTATACACATGTACCTTTTTTTTTTCTTAAATTCTTTTAATTTTAAATTTTTAAATCCTTTTACATTTATCCAGGAAGGTCAGTTTCGTTAGTTCTATGTTTACAAGGGACATTACAGAGTGGTCATCTTACGCTATGCAGTGGACATTTACTACACAAGATATTTCATTTGTTTGTTTTCCCTGATATTAAAATCACTAGTAAGAGGAATTATAAAAATGCAAAGCAATGGCTGGGCCAATAAGACTTTGTTGAACCACTGCTGAGATAGACCTTTTGGATCATTCTTTTCCCTAGTTTATGAAATTAATTCGATTTTCGGTTCATGATAAGCAGAGCTCTCTCTTGAACTCTTCTTCATTTCCCTCCTAATCTCCAAAACTGTCAAAGTTCAGATTCTATGATCTTAAAGGATCTTTCACACCTAAATGATTCTATGATTATGCAAATTTCTGACCTGAGATGAAGGAATAGAGAGTCCTAAACATGTTATAGTCTGACTTTTAAAACATGTAAATGAGGAGGATAGGGGATATGGCTATTCTGTCCTCCACTCAAGCTCAAAAAAAACTGACTTAAAATCATATAGTCGTAAATATTCCAAGGGAATTAATTGGTTAGAACTGTAGGGAGTTTTGTATTAAATTATTTAATTCTAACTTGTTATTAAGTTCTGTAATGCCCAAGTGGTAAGATTTAGTGCTAGCACAGGCTGCAATTGTACATAGCATGTCAAAAACCAAAGGATAAACTCTCTGCTGTAAATGAGACGATGCCGAAGAACTGAGAGCTGGCATTTGGCCATATTGAAGACTTATATAGGAAAAATGGAATGAAAAAATAATCAACAGTGGAAAATTTTTGACAGAGATAACAAAAAGATGCTATGGGTCTTGTCAACCTTGTCTCACATTCTCCTTAATTTTTATGGCCAAATTAGAAGTAGTATCTGTTACTAAATTGCTCAAGCCAGCCAAATTTCAACACAGTTAACTCTAAATAGCGAATAGCCTATAGGGACACCTTTATTCCTAACTTTGTACATTTTTAACAATTTTTTCTAGAACAATGGTTAGGATTGTGACTCACGGCCTTACCAGAAATCAGTAGCAGGTGTACGTTGTCCAAAACAAAGCTAGCATTTAGTTGATTTGTTACTTTGCCGTGTGCTATTTCTCTACATAATGTCTTGGGCAATTTACAGATTTAGTTTTCATACAAGTGAGGTATTTGAAGTAATAGATTGGTCCCAACATTCTGCAAACAATCTGTAGTTCTTCTAAGATACTTCTCATGTGTCCTAATAGGCAGTACTTTGGTTTTGCAACAGCAGCTGGCCTATAGTAGACTATAATTACTGATTGCCTGAAAAAGGTATGGTTTTTCAACCCAGTGAGGCACCTATTCAACTGTACTCCTTGTTCAATAGGTATAAATACAACACTATAGCACTCTTACAAGAAAACTTTATCATGGTTCTCTCTGTGCTTTTTAGATATATTCACCAACTTCTAATTTGGAAAATTCTCCTTTGTTGTACTGGGAATTTAATTTAGCCTACTGGCAAGAAGAAATTAACCAGAGCAATTCCAAGAATCTGAAGGAGATAGAACAAGTCTCTGAGTGAAAGGATAGAAAGGCTAATGAAATTCATATGTCAGAGAAGGCAGCATGCAAAAAGGCAAATACTGTTAGAAACTCACTCTTTAGCTTGACAAATATTTATATTTTTCTCCAGTAATCTGTAAGCAAGTTATTACTGATAAAGATACCCACTGATATGCATTATTATTTAAAAAATAAAAATACAAAAACAATTATAAGAGGAATTTTTATGGAATATAATTACAATTTGGACATTGTTTGGGAAGGTCATTACTTTCTATTTTTAAGAGTAGTTTAACTATACCCAAATATCTATGACAATATATTAAACATCCCCCAAGCGACACTGTATGCACTCAATCTGTCATTCTCAAGGTACTCTGATGCCCTCAAAGAAAGTGTAATAGATAGCATTTTAATAAATGAGCAAGGGACAAAATCACACCTCATTTTGAGGAGACTTTCTACTACGTTACTCTCAACATAGAAGCGGCAGGCATCTTCACCTAGAGGCCATTTTCTGTATAGTTGCAGACCAAAAGGTTCTATTGGAAATAGCAGCCAGAGCTCTCCCTCTGCCCCTTCTCATTTAACAGAAAGTTTGTACTGTGTAACCTTCCACTGAGCAGGGGATTCACGAGAGTGAATCTTCTCAGCTTGAGCATGTAAAACTTATTATTACCATGACAGAAATCTCATTTTCTAAGCATACTTTTTCTCTTGCAGAATATACAAGGTTTAAATGCAGATGCAGCCAAAATCTCATTAATGACTCAGATCAAGAGCCACCATTGATCATTAAAACGTAAATGCAGTGACTTCTAAATCTTAAAATGACACAGCAGCTGTGCATTTTGGGAAATGACAGAAACTCTGACTATAATGTAACAATCCATGAATATTTTCTTCCTGCTGCCTAAGTATCGCTGAGAATTTTCTAGTTAATATGAAAAGAATGACATAGCCTTTATTTGACATTTTCAAGATATTTGATTAAAAAAAAAGAAATATTCCAGGTTTTTCTTGATGGCTGTCATATACTACTTTCTTGATGTGTATGTAGTTTGCTTTTCCTCTACAAAGGGAAAAGTTGCTTTAAAAGAAACTTGGAAAACTTCTCCCTTTATTTTTAAAGCATAAGATCTTATAATTCTAATTCTAAACATTCTCTAAAGCAGCATATTATACTGGACTACAGAGTTTGAAATATAATGGCAGTTTTGCATAAATGAAACTAAACCATCACTTGCTAGTAATGGATTAGAATGTGAACTGGTCACCAGTTGCAGGTAATGGCCACTAGTGGGACTCATTGTCTATTCATCACTTATCATTGTAATTAACTGTATCTGGCAACTAAAGATATAGAGATAAATAAAAGAAAAATTAAAAAATAATGTAACATAAAAAAATCAGGTGGTCTTCATCTGAGGTTCCCTAACATTCATAAACAAGACACTAATATCAATTTCTCAATTTATATTTAAATCCTATCTATTCAATGGGACTTTGAGAAAGATCCCAACAGAGTCCCATTAAGAAAAAAAAAAAAAAGAAGAAGAAAAACAACCATGGAAAACAAAACAAAATTATTTAGATCTAAATTTAACTCAAACCCACAACTTATAACAGGTGTTTATGAAATTTTTCAGCTTGCTGTGGCATGTAATATGTGATCTGATTGAAACAAAATAATAACCAATCAAATAATTGTCAAGTACCTAAAATGACTGTGTATTGCAAATGAGTTCTCTGTGAAGTCAATGAGAATTACCAAGCGACATCCCAAAATGTCTGTGATAAAGAAAGTGTAACTGAAATTCTGTCTAGGGAGGCAGAATTTAGAGAAAGGCTGAGAACTGCAACCATTCCCAAAGCAAAAAATGGGAGTGTAGTGGGTTGATTCTGTCTGGACGCCAGGTACCTACCAAAGCCTCTCTGTCACTCTCCTCCTTATCTGAACAGGGGACAGAAAATACAATTAAAGGCTCATGGGTCAAGATAACGACAGGGAAAAATCACTCAGCAATTACTATCACAGGCAAAACAGATCATAATTGGGGAAATTAAGCAAATTCATTAACAATCAATTGAGAGATAGATAATGAGAATTGAAACTAAATCTTAACGTCTTCCCCTCACCCCTCCCTCCTTCCTGGACTTAACTTTATCCCTGAATCTCTATCTCCTCTCCCAGCAGCACAGGGGACAGTTCATCACACATTGTCTCTACCAGTGCTTCCTCCTCACACTCTTCCCCTGCACCAGCATGGTGTTCCTTCCAGAGGAGACAGTCCTCCATGAAATTCTCCTAGGGGAGAATGACCTCCATATGTCATTTCCATGCGGTGCAGTCCTTTAGGAACAGACTTTTCCAGTGTGAGTCCCCTGTAGGGTCACAAATACTGCCAGAAAACCTGTCCAGCATAGGCTCCTGTCTCTCCATGGGTTCACAGGTCATACTAGGAGCATGCTCCTGCATTGCATGGGGTCACAGCCTCCTTTGAGCATCCATCTGCTCCAGCATGGGGTACTCCAGGGGCTGCAGGTGGATCTCTGCTCAGTTTGTTAGTGTTTTGGTATTACTCTGTGTTAAAGAAAGACAGAAGCAGATCAGGCCTCAAGAGTTGCTCTTCGTAAACTCCCTGTAAATGGCTCTATCTAGTTTAAAATTAAAAGTAGCACACACATGCAGCATAACACCTGGGGGGGAGGGGCAGAAATCTTTGCAAAGAGCAAGTAAATGCAAGCTCATGAACAGTACTTATCTTGCCACTACAAATTACAAGTTCCTCCCTTTTCCATTTACCTCAGCCTGAATCACAGTCATTATTTCAATATACTTCCAAGAACAAGTAGTGTGGGTACACTCCAGGGCTCTGTACTGGAAGACTAAGGAAAAACTGACAACAAGCTGCAGATTTATGATGCATGAATGAAGCAAATGTTTGTCACGTGGCAGAAAAAGCTGCTCATCTCTTGCTGCTAGACTTTAGCTGTTATTCAGTATTCATCATTTTCCTCACAATCCAGAAAAACAGGAACATCCTTGAATATCCTTTCAATTTCTTTTTGACTTGTAGGTCCTTACCTACCTATCAAGAAGCCACAGCCTCAGGAAGCTGTCTCTGTACTCCAAGGAATAATGACTTGACTAGCATGGTAATTTTGTTTCAGTCATTTGGCTTCTGCAGCTTAACCATCTTCATTGTAAACAAATTGCTTAATGGCTTTGAGTAGGAAACACATACAGTGCCAACTGATTGAGAAATAGCTGAGAAGGCATGATCTGTGATCATATTTATTGGCACTGCATTTAAAACCTCTTCTGAATCATCATTTGCATTATCATCTAATTATGATCTCTTTTGTGCAGTAAGTCAATGCTTCTTGTCTGTTTGTTCTAAAACCAAAAAGATCACAAGACTCAGGGGTCTGTTCCTCCATTCAAAAGCTTGAGTGTCAATAAAGATGTGTAGGAAGAGATTCCTTACCTTCATGAACAACATGGTTGAAAAGAGCAAAGCTCCCTAAAGGAGAGGAGGACAGAGAACAGTCTATCTATCAAGAACATAGATACGGTAAAATGACAAAATCTGGTAGCACACAGTGGCACCACAGGACCAAATCCCTTTTGGCTAAAGTGCTTTAATGATTTCTCTAAATTTTTTGACAGGAATTCAGGCAAACCTCTTTGTGTATGGCAAGTGCTGAATGAATATCCATGGCATTTCTAACACAATTACGTACTAAAAATTATGTAAGAAAATATCATGCCTTTGAAGCATTACAAAAGTACAACAATCCATCTAGTTTTTCATACACTGCAGCAATTAATGTCGTCGTGTATATTTTATCTTGAATGTTTTGCCACTAGTGGAAAACTTGCTTGCTGTTTCAGTTAGGAGAAACAAAGGAGTCATCAGAAATTTCCTTCACACTATCCTGTTTACTTATGGTAAATGTCAGAACACCTGACTTCATCTAAAAAGTGGATATGAAATACAGCTTTCATGCTCAGAAATAAAACACTATCAGCAAAAAAAAACTCCGATCCTAGAGCACAGCAAAAGCCTGTTGGATTTTTTTGTTTGTTGGTGGATTTTTTGGGGGCATCTTCACAGCTGAATGGCCACGACTACTGTTTCTGCTTTTAGCCACTCACCTTCACAGCTGCAGCCAATAAATCCATTGGCCTCTGAGTTTCTATTTTAGAAACAGCTTTTATTTCTTTACATGTGTAGGTACAAGTTCTGCCATGCAGCCAAACACTTTGTGGCACAGTTTCTACTGTTTCCAGCAGTGACTACATAAAAGAGTGTTTAATTGCTCCTTCTGTGTAGCCTGAAGGAAAGTGTGGTGAGCCAGACTAGCCACCAATTTAACTAGGTCTGTGAGTAAACTCAGAGATCAAGGTTAAAGCAAATTTAACCCAGTTAACAGACTGGTCAGTCCCACCGTCGAAGGTCTTTCCCCAACTCCCCCTGCCTTTTTTTTTTTTTTTTTTTTTTACTGCCATCTAGATTTCATCCACCACTGAAAATCAAGCCTGCCTTTTTTTTTTTTTTTTTATCTCCCTGCTTTTAATTTTTTTTTTTTTTAACTTTTCTTGTTTGGTTAGTTTTTATTTCCCCCAAAATGAAAAAAAAAATCCAGTAAATCCAAGTCATTGCATATGGCCTTTAATATATATTTTTTTGCATAGAAGTACAAATTTTTAAGACTAATTTTCCATAATATTTTGGTTATTTTTGAGAACTAACCTATAATATGAAGGTCTCAGAAGCAGGGCAAGAATACTTGTCTTTAAAAATTATCCCAGAATACTTGGTGATATGTATTCCAAATTAATAATATACTTCTGACCACTGACTGTAACTCCTGTCTATATTATGAAGGAGACCTTCTTTGAGACAGTCATCAAAAATCAGCATCATTTTCATCCTGACATCAAACTTCCCTTCAGTGTAAAGAAATTATCTATTGAAGAAGGCTACAGCAGGTCAAAATATTTTAAGTTCAAATGGTGAAAATACCAAGAATAAATAAAATTACATTTCCGTTAAATGTGTAATAACTGCTAATTTTTCAGTCTTGGAATTTGCCTGAACCATTAACAATAATTAAACAAGTTTCTCGTGTTTACTCTGTTTTAATGTTGGTTTAGGTGTCCAGAGGAAAATGGTAATGTGGAATATTTAAATATCAAACATTTTGATTAAACATGAGAGTGTTAAACTAACATTAAGGAAGGCTGAAAAAGAGTTCATAGAACTGACCGTAAGTCTTTTGGGTTGCAATTGCGAAACACACTTTGAAATTTGACACATAGGCATTTTTTTCAAAATGTAGCTTGACCCCAAGTTCACACATGTGAATTGTAATTAAGAAGCAATATTTCCAAGTTTGTACTTTGTGCTGGACTGTGCAAAAAGCTGCATGTTTACCATCAGAAAGAATCTGCAGTATTCTGACTAAAATCAGATATGAGCGTAGCAGCTCAAAGAGTCAGGACAAAAGGCAATCAGCATCAACTCACTCTACTTACTCCCTCAAACAAATGATTAATTTAAACTTTTTTTATTCTCCTAGAAATAAATCAAATTCCCCAACAGAAAATACTAAGATGATAGGCTCTCTGTCAGGTCTGCAACTTTATAAATACCTGAGGAATTCCCTTAAAATCTACTAGGTGTGGTCTAAATAAGCTTCTACACCTTGTAGTCATTATAACTTCTCTTAAGATTAATCATTCTCCTTTCTTCATAAATATGATTCTGTATAATTTATAAGTGTTCAGTTCCATTTCTCCTGAAAAATCCCATCACAGTAGTTTGAACTCTTCCAAAGAAACCTGCAGGGATTTTTCCACACTCAAACAAACAAACAAACAAATAAAGAAACCAACAACAAAAGAAACCCCCCACCAAATATGTAGAGTTCAGATTTTGAATTATTTGCTCATTTCAAAACATATCCAAAGAGGTTTGAGACACACACACACACAAAAGAAACAAGAAACAAAACCAAGAAAAAATTAAGAAAAGCACTCCCTAGAAAACAGCTATTTTCAATCCAGAAATGCTACAGGGATTACAGACAGGGATAAACATCAATTGCCTGGGTGCAAATGTAAAAGCCTACACATTTACTCATTTTATATCATAGTTGCAAATTATCAAAGTGCAATTTCCACTGTATTAAGGAGACAGCGTATTATGCTTCTAGCTTTCAGTCAAGTTTAATAAAGAGAAATTCTTCTACTGAATGAACAGTACCCCTTGGCTACTTTTAAAATAATCCATTGAGAATACTGCAATATTCCATATATTTATTAAAAGTATTGTGTTTCCTTAAGGAAATACTCCAAAGAAACATTACTCACTTTTTTCACATATACGGAATAAAAATGCAAATACTCTAAGTTTACTGGCTGGAATTTCTGGTGGAGTGCTTTGAGTTTTTTGGCTTTCATTATTGACAACAGCAAAAAGATTGTTTAAGACTAGCTGTGCCAGAGTTTTGGATACCAAGTGTGACAGGCTCTGCAGGTGTACAGTGCTTTGCTTACTGATACAAATTGAATCTGAACATAGCAATTTATTCAGCAAATCAAACCAATCACTGCACTGCAGTTTTCTCTTTCAGCTCTCATTTCCCAACCAAGTACTCTTAACCACTTTGCTACTTTTGCTTTACAGCAAGGTTTCAACTGCTGTTCGGGATTGTTTTACAGTCAGAGTATGGCGGTTTAAAAAATTTTAAAGACCACTATGTTGCCATTAAGTGCTGAATCATTCACATCTATTCCATACTAGCTGTTTGTCTCCAAACACACTACCCTTGAACGTATTTCTTTTCCCCTTACCGTAGTAAAAAACTGACCACTGTTAATCCATACAAAGCATTTAAAGAGCTTTCAAGCAAGAATTTTTCTAATAAACTTTAAATATTTGTCCAAAGAACAAGATTATCTCAAATCTTTCTTTTTCATTATGATCATACTTTAAAAAAAAAGGTTTTTAATGCAATTGTTTTGTATGTTATTTTGTTAAAAGATACTTAAGCTAACCAGTCCTGCAAAATAACCAACAAAAAGATTAAAGAATGAAAATTAACACCAGATTGCCCAATGGAGAAGTTAGGAAACAGAAGGAACCAACTCAGGAGAAGAAGACTGGCAGACAGCTAACAGGGGGAAAACCAGATCAATCTTACAGTGTTGAACCAATATATAACCCTGGACTAATAGTTAGTCTTGGCAAGGCTCAAATGTGAAGATGCTCACATCGGGCATTCCAGACTTGCTGCTACCAGAGGTTGTTGCTATGGTGACCAGTGACAGTCAGCCAACAGTAAAATGAATTTAGAAAAGACAGTTAGGAAATACTGAAAGGAAGAAAGAAAAAGAAAAGAAGGAAAGAAGTTTGATGTCTGCAAGTAGATGCACAGTTCTATCACTTGCCACTTGCTCTACTGCAGTAGAGGAATCTATCTCCAAAATGGAGGTGAATTTCCATTTTACCTCCGTAATAGTTGAAGTATATTCCTGCCTGTACGAGTTTCTAATTGAAAAAAATTACTGTCTCATTCACACGACAGCTGGTCAGTGACTCAGCAATCCAGCAAATTCAGCCGCCTCTGAAAAGTGTGTGGAACTGTTACCACATTGTTTTCACCTAAATTTTTTAGAGGAAGCCTGAATTGTCCCATTTCTGACTTTTGCCTTTAAATCAGCCTGGGGATGGTTCCACCCTGAGATGTAAAAGAGCTCAATGGAAGAAGTATTTGTCACTGAAACAAAAGGATTTGGAACTTTACAAATCTAGTGGAAAACTCAATTGACTTCTTTTTTTCAAATAAAGAACAAAACAGAGACTGGTTGTTTTAAAAGCAAAATTTGCTTCAGAGAAGGTTAGCTGGAACTGCAGTCAGGGGACCGTAAATCACAGTGCCCATGCCCAGCTGTGCAGCAATGCACGGAAGAAAAAGTTTCAGTTGGTAGTGTCCCTCAGCAATAGCTGCGGATGTGTGTGCCAGAGAGTTAGTTATTGTTGTTTACTTGCTGTGCTATCAATGTGGTATGCTAGAGAGCACACTTTTAGGAATCAGTATGTGTGCACTATATTATCTTATCTTGCACAAAACATTGTCCCAGACCCCTGGCAAACTCCTGCTGGAGTACTGTCAGAAAGAGATAAAAATGAAGTACTACATCTGTTAAAGCTGAAGTGCTGAACTAGAGTTCCCTACAAGTATCTTTTCCTAAGATTGACTGTACACTATGACCAAAAGGATGAACAAAAAAACCTAGTATTCAGCCCTAGAAATCTTTAATGGTTGACCTGTATGCATGCATTTTTCAAGCCTAGAAACGGCATGAAGATGGGTAGAGATGAAAAAGCTATGAGATAGAACAAGTATGGAAGAACTTATTTTTAGAGAATAAAGGGAAGAATTTACACAAAATATGCTTTTACAGAAATAGCAGGCACAATCACAGTTGGAGAAATTGGTCAAGTTTGTCTCCCCTTCCAGCGCTAGAAACATGAGGGTTCAAGTCACTTCATTTGCCCTTCTGAGGTAATGACTTGGAGATTCACTTAGCCATGCCCTGCTTCATTTTCTCCATAAGTAAAATGGAAGAATACAGACCCAATCAGCCTTTTAAAAGTGCTTTCATGTTTAAAGAAATTAAAAGTTCTAAGCGAGTAGTAAATATTGTTTGAGCAGACTAATTCTTGGGTGATCAATATACTTTATAAGACTGCTCTTACTCATCATATTTCCCACAGCTAAGGGAATGGAAGAAATAATAATAATATGATGATTATAAGGTAGTAGAAATACCCCCAGTGAAGGCTGTCAAATTTCCTGGAACATAGCGGGACCTGCAATCTCATTTGCTTAGACTTTAGTGCAACTTTTACTTAATGAAATTAAAATTATGCCTGTCATCTCAATCATACTGGCTTTTTATTAATTGATGTTTTGCATCAATTAGGTTTTTATTGGTTTTGAAAAAGACACAAATTAAAACCAAGTCATTTAGCTACTACTCATAATGAGAATTCTTCTAGTACTTTCTTTGAAGAGCTTCATGAAGGCTTTGACCTACAACCTGATATTAAGCAAAGAAGGAGTATCGAGATCACAGAGCTCTCTTTTGCTAGATCCACAAAAACAAGTCCAAATAGATTTCATCAGCTTACAAATTTCAAAAGGTTATATGCATTCAAAAATAGGGCATATCTTCTTTTGTAAGGAAGCAGACTTCATCTACAAGTATATTAAACATTGCTACAAGCACAAGCAAGAAAAATAATGTTCTAAGTGTTTGGAGAACCTTGACAGTTCTAAAATATTTTCAAATTTTAGATTTAAAACACTTGAGCGCAACCCTGTTCACAACTACTAATCAGAGATCTGAGGTATCATTATCTAGCTGTTTTTTATAGCAAGTAGGCACAGGGTAGAATTCTTGTAATTTCTTCCCATTCAGAAAGAACAGAAGATATTTTTAATTGGTTAGAGCAACCTGCTTTTTTTCAGTAAGTAACTGATAATACTCACCCAGATGATAACAATCTATATAAAAAACTAGATCATAAAGTACAGTGAAAGACAAAAAGTAAACAGAAATATTTCATGTAAAATCCCTTGTTCATTTTTTTCTAATGCATTCGAACCCATAGGAATAAGCTCAGTAGTCTGAAATAATACTAGAAGCAGGCCCTCAAGGAAGCATACTCATTCCTCCTAAGCTTCTCAAACCCTATGGTCTACATGCCATCCTTCTTTCCCAGGGACAAAGGGTAGAAGACAAGGGTGGACAAAGATGAAGCTATGGAGATTATCACACTTGAGGGAAAAGTTCCTTCTTTCACAGATGGCCACTCCACAGCTTTTTACCATTCACATCCTCTTTTGAGAGCTTCAAGAGAATTGTAAAAGTATGAGTAATTCATGCACATGCAGAATCACTCACAAAAAATTAGAAAAGAAAAAATCTGTAGCTCAGAATATAAAGCTGTTCAGAGAGGACAGGTAATTTTTTCAGCATCAACATATCTTTGCATGTCTGTTGTTTCACAACATCTTCTCATTGTAGCACTAGACCCTCCCTGATGTAAATTGTTGATTAAGTTTTAAAAAAACTTGGGGCAAGCCAACATAAAAAAGTATTTCTATGTAGACACAGCTAGCCTGACACAGAGATAAACAAAGGTGCACTTATCTATAAAAGAATGAGAAGATAAGCCAAGACCTGAAATAAACAAACACTTTCAGCTCCTAAGTAAAACAAAATCACAGTGATAGTGCATACACTTACAAAGGCAAGTTAAGAACTTGCTAGTTAGCCACTTGATCTAAAGTGATCTAAAATCTTACATTAAAAAGTAAGAAAAAAATCAAGAAGTAACATTCATATAATACCCACTGTTGTCAATGCTGGGGGTAAATATTACTTCTCAATAGGAAAAAAACAATTAGTTTTTTCTCCTTAATTTCATTAAATAATGGAAACACTTGTGCTTCTTTTAAGTACCTTCAAAGTGTTTGGCATCAGTCCTAATTCTTTATAGAAAAAAGTCCCCTTTTTACTTTTTAGGAAAGAATAGCTAGATGCCAGTCTTCTAGGAAAATTTGGTTTGCTTTTCCTGAATTCATTAATCATTGAAGGCCACCTAACACTAAAATTGTTCATGTATGCATGAAATATGAAAACAAAAATACTTTTTACCTGTAGTAGAACTGGTTTTGTTTTTCCCTTTATTCATTTAAGGAACAATTATATGGGCCACAAACTTTTGCTTATGGATCTAACCTCTCTTTAGGGGAAAACTAGTGAATCTACAGTTTGCAACAGGCTGTGGATTCAAATTATTACATACTGAATATTTCTTCTATGGGAATTAGATACTAATAAAAGAGGTGTTGAGAAACTCAGAAAGATTCTCTTTGTTCTGCAGTAGGAGCCATGTGCAATTTCTGTTTGCCAGTTATCTCAAGACAGTAGTGGAAAAAAAAGGAGTTATCACTTAAGAAAACTTAGCTGAACTGAAACTCACCTTTTTTGTCTATTTCATAGTTAACCCAGAATAGTAATTTTCTAAGTATTTCCTACATCTTTTTTAGAAAGTAATTCATTCCTTAACGTTCTTTCTCTAATTTCTTTTATTTCCAACTGAAAAGGAAACCATACATACACAAGCAAAATATTAAGAAAAAGAAAAGAATCCTGGTAAAACCACAGCCAGGCAAAAGTCCTTTCATTTGACCTTTCGCTAAGAAAAAATCAAAACAGTTTGGCCAAAAAATGGCTTAACTATTTTTTTTAATTGAAACTTCTTAATTGTCTTACCTGCAGAATTCTCTGCTTAATTATGTGCCTGCCAGTTTCTATCTGCATCAGTGCTAGGAAGCACAAATGACCTAGCCTCTAAACCTACTAATCTGACAGTTTGACCCCAGAAAACTCAATGTGATAATCTATAGCTTGCTGCCTTTTGCTTTAGCTGCCTGTTGCACGCTTTGATGAATACCTGCCCTGCAGGAGAAACATATGAAAACCATATCAGTTTGAACAGTTGTGCAACCACGGGACACTGAGCCGCTCTGTGGAAAAAGTTAAAATGAACTACAGTAGATAAATGTCAGTTGAAAGGTTTTCGACATTATATTATATTATATTTAAATTAAAGGGAATGTAATCCGGGATCCTTCCTGCTCTGAACCTGCCAGTTTTTCCTTTCAGAAAATTCTGATAAAATACATGATCATCCTCTGCTATGGCTCTCAATTCCTCTTCGGCAAAGACAGCAGGGTTTATATGATAAAATTTTAATGACCATGGACCTGCATAGCAATGTGAGGTACCAGTGCATTTTCAATAATGCTAGGCATCTGCGAGGACTGGCATTGGGTGATATTCCTACTGCTGAATTCTGCATGTCCTGAGAGGCAGGCTGCGTGGAGTTAGAGGCAGCACCACAGAAAGCTCCATTATAATGCAGTGCTTCTACAGATGAAATGGAGATTTACGAATCCCTGCGAAAGAAACTATATTATGGACAGTAAATTAAAATGGGGGCTTAACACATAGTGAACTACATGCTAGAGAGGATGATTTTCAGATTGTCCTGTCTATTCAGGTCCAAGCAGCTGAAGAGACCATCACTCATTATGTGATCCTGAGCTTTCCATGAAACCCAGACATTACAGGTTTGAAAAGGCGACTGCCAAAGCTTTCATAGTCATAGCAAAAAAAAAAGGAATCTTCAGTTGTTTCAGCAGGCATTTTACTTGCAGCATACTATTACAGGATGGTGACTAGGATGTAGTGACTTCATTCTCAGATGTAATTCCAATGCCTTCCACAGAGAGACTTCAGTTTTACTTCTCACAAGTCACAGTCTGTTGAAAGCTCAAAGGATCACATTTTGGTCTCTGAATTACTGCTGTTCATGAATCACAGTCTTCACAGATCTGCCACTGCATGCTAATAATATTTCCACCTGAACCACTACTTCCAAATAATTCAAATTGTTTATTATGTTCTGGTGAGCATCTTTTGGAAAGCTCCTCAAGGGAAAAAAAAAAAATGCATTAAAAGAACTAGACCATAAGATGTGAAAAAGTTTTTAAAAACTCTTGGGAACAGTACACCTGCCCAAAAAACTGTAAGGTAAAGTGATACATTTCAGCTGCACTATCACTCTCCATATGCCAGTGTTTCAAGTAGGATGCAAGTGACACAACCTGTAAAATTGATCTTAAAATATATTTAAATATGCAACTGGTATATCCAATAACTAGGGTTTTCCCAGAAAAAGAGAAGTGCATAGAACTTTTTCTGATAGACCATGAATTCAACATAGTTATTTCCTTTCCACTCATCTAAACTAAAAGACAAAAAGCTCCACATAATAAAATACAAAATAAATGTACTCATCACACATCTCAAGTAATCTTTTGGAAGCTCACTCTCACGCATTCTTTATTATATTTTATATTCCTTTGGAAGTTGGCTTACACCCTTAGAGAAAGGTAATTTGTCTTAGTCCTCCTACATTTCCAAAAAAAAAAAAGCAGAGAAAAAGGAATTCCCCCTGAATTGCCCTGAAACGGGAAAGAGAATATAAATTAACTTTATTTTCTGCTTATTTGTACAATTTAAAATGATAAAGTTCACTTCACACTTCAAACCCCTACAAGGACACTTTGCCTCAAGTGCAAGTAGTTCCACATGGACCATTTTGTGCTTGTCTAATGTGTAAATGTGCTGTTTTATGTTGAAGTAAGTTCAAGCAACTATATGGTGCATATACAGTAACTCAGCTATCACCTAAGCCCCACAAGTGCCATGCCCTAAGGCATGCTACGGGCCATGCTTCATACAGCAAGCAAAGTATTTTCAGTGGACTATCTGCAGTGGTGCAGCATATAACACAATATATATTCTAGACCTGGTGAAGAATTATGTAACAGAAAATACTTTTTTTTTTCTGGAAGACACGAGGATAACACATTGTGAAGCCATTTTTTTTTTTGAGTGTTTCAGTCACATTTTAAAGCACACAGTTTTACTACAAAGTTCTGGGTAAAATATCTGTTCCTTGATTTATTTGCACTTTTCCATGAATACTTTCTGTTGGCTTTCCCGGAATAGGAATATTAATGAGAGCACACCACCATCTTCCCACAAGTGGTGAAGTAGTTCTGACAAATCACATATGGGTATGACACTATGAATAAGGCTCCACAATGACTAGTACCAGGCAGCACAGAGCACTACTAATACACAGCATAACAATGACAGTCTGAACTGCATCTCCTCAAGGAAAGGCAAGATAACAGCAATTTTCCAGCTTCGGGAGGTAGCAAAATGGTACCAGATCATTTTATGGCACCTGGAACCAGTTATCCCAACATCTTTTGGTTTAGTCACATACAACTGCAATTTCAAAGGTGTGTACCACTGTGCACGCAGCGAAGAGAACACAAGTGGAGCACTGTATGGTGTGGAGAGCAGGTGCTACATCTCATCATCACCAGGACTGCATCAACAGTCCTGCCTGTGCCCAGGTCTCCTGCTATGAGTACAGACCTTGGCCTGACTCCCAGCCTGGCCTCAGCCAGTTCCTAGGAAGGGCCTAATGGTCAGGGCTGGGGCTGCTCCTACCACGTTCCAGCTGCCCTGCTCCTGGCAACGGGGCTTTTCCCGGACACCCCTTAGAGGACAACTCCAGCTGCCAGCCCTGGCCCACAGGGAGCCATTGTTCCACACAGTGCCTAGGCAGCAACCAATTCCAGAGTAAAAGAGATGGGGTGATCACAAATATCTATTTAACAATGCAAAGAAATGATCATGACTTGGGCGATAAATCCAAAAGCTCTTGTTATAGTTTATGACGGATTTATCATTTCTAGTTTTGCAAGTCAAACTCTACAGCTTTAAAAGCCCAGAGTGGCGCCAGGTAAATCCAAGTGTGATTTTTTTTTCTTTTTTTTTTATTTTTTAAGTGTTCTAGTTGATTTGTTTCACAGAGTAAAGCTTCTCACCAAGATGAAGGCTCCTTGTACACAAGCACCTACACCATGCATCTGTAATCATACCCTGTAAATGGCATAAGCAAAAGAAAGGAGTGACATTTTTTCCTCTTGATCACATCAGAATAAACAACATTTTAAAGGTTAAATTATTCAAATTCTACAGTTACCTGCAAAAAAAAAAAAAAAAAAAAAAAGACATCTCTGCTGTACCTTCAGATTTCTTACATCCAATTATTTTGATTTTTTTTTTATCCTGCTCCAGGCTTCCTGACTACTGCTCCATAAGGGGCAAAAAAAAAAGTGTTGTAACTCGCGGCAACTCATTTATACTTCTACTGATAACTACAGCTCCAAATACAAGTCTTTCAGCTCAACTCAGAGAAATTAGATGAACTACACAACAAGTTAGTAAAACAGAAACAGACAACATCTAAATGCATATCACAAGGACTTGTGCACTAAGAAAATTCTGCTTGGGTGTCAACTTTAACTATTTAAGGTCAGACAAATGTCAGAGGAAGAAATATGCAATGGTGCATAAAAGAGTTTCTGAACAGATTAAGAAAAAAAAAACCCCAAAGTTAGGGAATTCAGTTTGAAAACCAGTTTTAGTTGATGTAAATCTCTGGAAATCCACTGTTGTTGATGCAGCCTAAAGGTTGATGGAATCATACTGGCTCATACCAACAAACAATCTGACCCTTCAATGACAGAAGAGACTGTATGATATTCAGAAATCATACAACTTTAAGGGTTTACTGATTATTCATTTTCTGATCCTGTGGTTATCTATAAAAAAAAAGTAAACCAAAATTAAACAAGGGATTCTGAGAAGCACCTATGTATGATTGTGCTAGAATTTAACACAGAGACTCCCCTTCCTTAGAATCTTTGCTGTCAATCCCTACAGCCCACTTCCTCTGCTTCCCAGGAGCACTTCTTCTTATCCTCCTGTCTCCTAGCTTTGGTTTTGCACAGATTATGCAAGATGCAGGTTTCAGGTTTACACATGAAGACTCATTGTTCTTTATCTTAAAAAATGCAACAGTTTGAGAAACTGAAAAGCAACAGAGTATGACAATTCCAATCATTCTGTCTATTCCTCATTGATCGATGAAAGCTATACCTTTACAACCCAGCCTTTTGATTCAGATCATTCTTTTACCCCATTTTCTGATGCTGTTGCACTTCTCTCAGGTTGTAACACCATTAATTCTTTCACAGTCAAGAAAAATAACTAAAAGGAATCAGAGGAAACAACCATACCACACTGTGTATAGTAGCGTTATGACTGAGCTCATAAAAGAAATGCTGACTGAGGAATTTAAAGTTTTTCGAAACTTTTGATCTTGTTTATACATGTGAAGGTTTGATGTGAAAGCTTGATGTCAACTGTAAAGTGAAACATCTATCAAGACAAAAATAAAAATCAGACCTCCTGTTGAAACATACCCAATGATAACCAACAACTTTCTGATCTTGAAAAGAATATCATGAAAGTGTCTTGCATTTAATACTATCTTATGCCAAGCAGCCCTACTTTTTCGTATCATATTTTCTTCATAGATAAGTGTTTAGTTTCACACATTTGACAAAAAAGAAAGTTGCTGGAATAGATCTTCAGTAAGCCTTATTAGAACAACTACCCTGTTATATTTGCATTGCACATGGGTCCTGAGATAACATGCTGTTTTGTGAGGACCCATTTGCAATATATATATAACAATTACTCTTCATTTGTGATAATCACAGTTATTAGTAAGTAGATCCATAATAACCCTATCATATTTAACTCTGAGCTCTTAGCTGTGGAAAATCTGAGCCTGTAATTTCAAATACTTTTAGATTTAATTTGTTTTCTGTATCTATTACTTTTAACCTTGTTTGCAAAGTATGAGTAAAAAAAAGTTATTTAATATTTAAGTATCATATACAAAAAAGAATCTCAGTGCAAATTAGTGAAGCTTTTTATTTCTTGTGATGGTACCACAAGGTATAAACCAAGATCTAGCATCTAACTGGATTTGTTAAAAACTGAATAACTTTATGTGATGATGTTATTCTAGTGATAATAGACAAATGATATTTGAAACACTTCACCATTAAAAGGATGCTGGTAGTCTTTGTTTCTAACAAAATAACCTTTATATGTATGCAAAACTCTAGCAAATAAGATACAGCACTGATTCTACATAACAAAAGAATGACTTGTGTATTTGCTCCTAGTGCTGACAAAAAGGGCTTTGGAAATGGTATTATGGAATTGTTCTGGGTTGGGTTGAGTTGAGGGTTGTTGAGGGGGTTGGGGAAGAGGTTGTTCTTATTTTTAAGGAGAAATCCAGAGACAGTCCAGATATGCTGCACGCGAACAAGAACTGCTGTTCAAATGTCACTCATGACCTGCCACAGACAGGGAAAGGATGACATATATTTTAATGAATACAGTAAGGCTAGAAATATAGACATATATTTTACCTTCAGCTAGTTTATTCATCTTTTGCATATTCGGAAAGGTTCAAAATGCATTCCTATCCAGCCATCAGTGTTCTTCTAATGAAACCTTCAGCAATATCCACAGCAAGGAATGGAAGAGGATCATTATACTTGCATGGAGTAACATAAAACAAATGTTCAAAAATCAGAAAAGATTACAGCATAATTTATTTGTATTTGCAATGTTAGCATTTATTTTACTTCTGACATTGGCTAGAGATTCGGATGAATTTGTATACATGTTTTTAAAATATCACTACTTGATAAAGGGAAGTATGACAGCACATCATCAGCAGAGTATTTTTAAGATCTAACAGACTTTTATATTCACAGATGTATTAACCCCATATATGAATCATATATGTTATAGGGAAATAAGGTGAGAAACCTTGTGTAAAAATGCTAAAATGTTAGTGATAATAAAACAAATGCAGAAGTCCTTTAGTGCCAATGAACAAAAAATTAATGGAGAATGCAAAAAAGTGGCATACAGAAAAGCCATATGGGAAAAAAGAATATTCCTGAGTGTGCTGGAAAACCACAGTTTTCCAGTGCAGGTGATTAACTATATTGTATATTTGCAAAGTATATTATTTGCATTTCAGATTTCTTAAAGTCAATGGGTTCTCCCTAAAGGCTCCATAAAAGGGATGAGTTTTGAAGAGTTATTTGAATGAAGACAAAAGAGAGGGATTTAACTCATGAATAGAACCCTACAAAAGCTAACAGTGAGATCCAGAGGAGAAAGTTATTAGGGCAAAATAGAGAACAAGAGATCAGTAAGAGACACTCCTAGTAAAGAGAATTAGAGAAAATGCAATCTGTAAAAATAAGTGATTGTAGAGCTCAGAACTCCACAGAAGACGGTTTTCAGTCTAATATAAAGTCAGTTTGCATTAACAGGAGTCTTTTCATTGACTACAAGGGATTTCTGATCAGATCATATGAATTTCACCTTGATGTTCTGAAGGCTTTTTTTTTTTTCTTTAAGACATACTAACAGGAATACAGCCTGTGTCAAAATATAACTAAATAAAGTATCTGTCTATCTGTGGTTTCATTGTCCAACTCACAGTCCACATCTTCCATCAAAGGTTACATAAAGTGATAAATGAATGCCCTGACAACTTTAAAATTAGTATGTACTAATGTGCAGAACTATTCTGTTTTTTCCAAACACAGATCAGCAAGCAGAGTTTGCCAAATGTTACTGGGGCTGTTGCAATTTCAATCTGCTAAAGTTGCGTCACTGGAATTCAATGAATCATAAATTAACACAAAGAACAAGGACTTTCCACATAATCCAGACTGTATTTTCTGTGTATAAAGATAGTTAAATCCTATTTAAACTGACAGCATTTATGACACACAATATTATACAGTCAAATGAACTGCCCATATACTAAAAAGTGAAAGTAATTCTTTTTCTTGAACTTGAGAGTTGTGTGGGTGGTATCCCATCCAAATTTAGGTTAGGTGTACTACAATTCTAATAGCAGGTAATCTGAAGTGCTCATTAGAGATATGCAAATAATTCATTACCTAAGTGTGTCTAATTTAACCATATTTTCCCCTTGAATGAAGCCTGCCTTCATGAAAATTAGTTATCCAGCCCACACACTTCCAATATTGTCGGCACTTTCAGTTTACATTTGAAATTTTTTTTTAGAATTCTAAAAATTACTTTCTCTGTCTTCTCTTCGATCTCCACTAGGTATTTATATGCAGCAAGTATAATTATGCTTTTGGCAAGCAAGTGGAAATTAAACCCTTATGAGCAAAGAAAGGAGGGTAAGGAAGCAAGGAACAGGAAGAAAATCTGGTTTAAAGTGAACTTATCCCAAGCTTACTGGTGTATAAACAGAAGGGAGCTACATATTGTAATCTTGCAGCACATTTTTAGGGGATGGTGACATTTGGCTCATGCTCAGTGAAAGCTGAGGATGGGTATTTTATTGATTTGAAAAGGAGTGTATCTACAGGAAGATACGAAAGGAATGATTTTGGCAAGTTTTGTTGTTTCAAGTATCAAATCATCTGATCTTAAAAATTCAGTGTCACTGACAAGCAGAGATGCATCTTTTATGGTAGATCCTGCCACACTACATACACTATGCTCTGAGCTCTGATTTTCATATATATCATGTGTGCATTTCTTTCCTCAACAACTGCTAGTATACTGCCCTTCTGTCTATTTTTATTGAAAACTCCTTGAGGCTTTGTTCTCTCAAGAGTTGTAAACACTGAACTCAAAGTGAAGCAAATAGTAGATGAGGTATTTGGTGGAAATTCAGCAGTGTAACATTTTCCTTCCTTCACACAGTCCAGCAACTCACGGTACTCAGGAGCCTGAGAACTAGCAAATCCTGTCATGTGGTGTACAGATGCACTGCTCCAAAGAAGGAAAAGCCTTTTCCCTCAAACCTCATAAAAGCACCAAAAAGAAGCCTATTCCAATCAATGACTAAATACAGTCTACAGAGTGTGTCCTGCCAATGGCCATGAAAGCTTCTACAGTGACGCCCAAGGTAGCCCCTAACTGCTGTACTCACAGGACAAGCCTGGGATGCATACCATTAATTTTTGAAGAAGACTCTGTGAAACCAGCCCACCTTTACCAGCTGGGCAGAGCAACACCAACCACCCCCCGTCCCCGTCCTGTGCCAGCATGTCTCTAGGAGCAGTCCTCACACTCTCAAATACAACCTGAACAGTTTGCACAGTGGCAAGTTTTTCTACTCAGATGTGTCCTTTCACAGCTAATTCCTCTTGAAGAAGCAGCCACCATAAATCTCATAAAAATTTCACTCCACAGAAAAAGCTGACAGTCTCAGCTGTCTAATTAGAGCAAAGAAAGGCCACTTTCAATGGCTGAAATGTCAGCAGCATAATTCCACAATAGCTTTAGCAGACAAAGGTATTCTGTATGAGCGAAACCATCTGAAACTGTTTCGTAGTGTGTATGAGCCATGGGCTTGTTTCACAAAATATATGTTGAAACTTGCACACCACAGATGAGAAAAATCTCAGCCACAAACAGTTAATGGATTCCTTCATCTATCAATACTCTTTTGTCATTATAGTATACTTCTGCCTACAACTGCAGTCAAAGATAATTTGTATCCTGCTGTAAGAGAAACTATGAAGAGAATGCCTCTTGGTACTTCTCTTCAAACCCCCTTGCCCCTGAAATGGAGTAAACAAAATTTCAACTACTGCAGGAATGTGTGTTTTGCATACAGAAGCCACAGAAAGCAGCATTACCACAAGCCTGATGGGAAAGTACAATAAAAATAAATCAGAATGAAAGAAAGCACTGTGGTTAATACATAAAGATGGAAAGCCAGAATGAAGGTTAAGAGGTGGGAACTTAATGGTTATTGTCCTATCATATTTTAAGAGCCTGATCTTCATTTTGCCAAGGTAAATATAGCGCCAAGTAAACACAGGTCCATATTTCTAACCTTAATAATTACTTATGAAGATGCTGGGTGTTAGTCACTTGGCAGAACAAGACTTAAAATAACACAACATTTTATAAGAACATTGTGTAAAGTGAAGGTTAAACTACGTAATTTATGTTACAGGTTTCTTGTTTGTCAGCAAATGATGCAACAGAACTAAGTTGAAGCAGAGTAGGAAACTGTTAAACAGACATGATCACATCATGTGATAAGAAATGGTTAAACAATTTCATTGGGGAGGAGGGAAAGTATGACCTACTAGCAGTAAATCAGTATCTGAGTTGTGAGTCTAATCACCATTTTGAGAAGAATGGAAAGTTGCAACCAGAAAAACTGTCCTGCCAATAGAAGAAAAAAAAGAAAAAGAAAAAGAAAAAGAAAAAACGATAAAAAAAAATATGAAGATACCTCAACATATCACGTCCAGAAAAAAATTATTTTACGGAATAAATTCCGATTTGACAGTCAGAATTGTTTCAGTGTAAATTAAAATTTGAATAGTGTTGAAATAGGTAGAAAGCTTTGTCAAGCAAAGTTAAGAAGATACTACTACAAAACAGATAAAAAATGACAGGGAAGTCACTGAAAAGTGGCATTCTCCTCATTACTGAAAGCTCTATTCAGCTTCCCTGAGGAGTTCCTCCGACTGTGTATTCATTGACCCCAAAAAATATCTGGGTCTATGTTTGTTTCAATAGATGAACTGCCAATGAATCCAAAAGAAAGTTTTAAGAACTCCCATCAGGGCAGTTAGTCATGCCAGGGATGTTCTGTCAAGGAGCCTGGAGACAGAAAGTGCTTAGAGGCCCAATTCTTACTGTATTTGTCTCCCATTCTGCAATGAGGACAGTCTGAATTGTCCAAAATGCTATCAGAGCCACAGATCCTAAAACTCAAAGTAGCTGATCACTAAAATGAAGTTGCTGGTCTGTCAAGAATGCCAGCTTCACTGAGTAACTGCAGGGAACCCATTTAAACTCAGAAAAATATGTGCCAGCACTCTTGAAACTCTTTTTTTTTTTAAATTTTTGATTCAGCAAATTGCAAAAGGCTTTCTTTTTTTTTCATCCAGTTCATACTCAATGTTTCCTAAAATGATACAACTCTCAAATGTGGATTCCCTTTTGTTTTAATACTCTCCAGCGTTACAGGCTATTTAAATCAATCATCTTTATCTTTTCAAGTTCTTAGGGTTTTCTTCATACATTTAGTCCATCATTGGTGGGCATTACTTGCATTATTAGACACTAGTTATTCCTCTTTTGCCATAAAAAAGAAATCAATAATTTGAAAGCAAAAGTTAGAATACCAGTTGGTTGGCTTGCTAGTTTTTATACAGCCCATGTGGCTCTGTGAGAGGCTTAACTGATGAAGCTCAGTTTAATATGGCTTTATGTCTGGCATTTCAATTATCCCATGCAAGCAGTGTTTTTCAAAGCTTAGGAGGTTCATCAGCTCTCTCTTGTGAGCATTCTGATGTCTAAAAGTATAGTTTATATACTATTTATATACTGCATAAAGTATATGCTTTATAAATATCTCTGACAAATTTGTCGTATTTATCAGAACAGACACAAAACATGCTCAATGTCTAGGAGATCAGTACATTAGTAATTATCAAAGTTACAAAGAGCTTATAAAAGGCAAGTAAATGTTTTTTCTTCTGAATACATTCTTACCAAACAATTCTATTCCTGCCAACTCGAATCTTCTGCAGATTCCCAAATATGCTCCCATGTCTGCTTCCCTGTACAGCACCAAATTTTACCCTAAGTCCTTGAAGCAAGATTGCTTTCTATCTAAGTGAAGCTCTCACCTCTCCTTCACAGCAAGAAGTTAATACTTCTGATTCTATTAAAATGCATTTTATGTATTTTTCAGGCAGGATTATTGGCTGTAAGATTAATATGCACCTCCAGTTTAAAGAGGCCACACCGCCTCTTTAAAAAGAAGCACTTTCTCTTTTGGTCATTTATCAAGAATTATGCAAGGTAATACATCTAACCTGGAATAAACAGTGAAAAGAAAATCTGTAAGACTGTAACTATCTACTAATATACCTTTACCTTTGCAAACAATCTATGGTTTTTTTCCTTAATTTAATATTATTACTAAATTTAGTGGCCATGCAATCTTGAATCTGCAAGGCACTAAAAGATATACACAAATCCCAAACAATGTTTAAAAAAAAAGTTGCCTTCAGTTTTGTGTGTTTTGTTATCCTGAGCAATGTAATCATATTTCATAGGACATTTTTTATCTTTTGTTTGTCAAAAAGATAGAAAAATCCATTTTCCACTGGTTTGGAAGTGACAACTCTCATAAATAAATATTTACTGCAGGTAAATATTTTTGTCTGACCATAACAATGAAAAAGTCATACAGACTTGGTTTTTTCTTGTGAGTTGAAAAGATGGGTATCTATTCTACGGTATAAATAAAACAGAGAGTGAAAATCTGCAGTGAGGACTGGCAAGCTGATGTGTTTCTTACACACTACGCATGAACGTTCCCTGTCTTACTGCAATGACCTTATGATCCCTGGTGCCAAGTGCTCAAGTCCCAGCTGTGGATTTAAACTCAATCTCGTTTTGAGTTTCCATTCTGTTGGCAGCAGAGTCATTCTTCACTGCACTGCTCAAGCCAGAATAGGCTTCCTGACTCGGAGGCAGACTCAGATAAGCAATGGCTATAAGAGAAGTTGTAATTGCACAAGCTCTTTCTTTCCCCCAGCAGGTATAACTACAAATGAGCATCACTGAAAATTCTTCTGAGCTTTAACAGGGTAGATAACCTCATAGGTAATTGTGAATCTAACACAGTGTCCAGATTAGCAAAGCAGACAGAAAAATGGCTTGTTATTTAACCCCTTCCGAGCAAGCATGGATTTTTGTGGTAGGTGGTTTGGTTTTTTGGTTTGGTGTTTGTTGGGTTTTTTTTTTGGTTGGTTGGTTGGTGGTGGTTTTTTGCTTTTGTGGGGTTTTTTTGGTTGGCTGGTTTGGGTTTCTTTTTTGTGTCTGTGGGCTTTTTGTTTGTTTGGGGTTTTTTTCGGGTTTTTTTGTTGTTGATTTTGGGGGGGTTGTGTGGGGGGAGTTTTTTGGGTTTTGGGGGTTTTTGGTTTTTGTGGGGTTTTTTTTGTTTGTTTGTTTGTTTGGGTTTTTTGTTTGTTTTTTTTGTGTGGGGGGGGTTGGTTTGTTTGTTTGTTTTTAGGATAGCCTTCTGGAGTAAGGAAGATGAGTAGGCCTAGCCTGAATATTTGTGAAAGCTGCACAGCTGAAATTATACAGCAGACAGTTCACATCACAAAATCAGAAATTAGGAAATGCCAGAATGCAAATTTTCTGTTTTCTTTTCCTCTCTCTGTACATAAATGTTGCAAATGACATCTGCAATTTCTTCTCAGAGAGTGTACAGATCATGCACTGCTTGTTAAACAGCAGCTAGTCTGTGCTTACTTTATCCTCACTATTCAGTGAATACACCATTCACCCTTCCAGTATTCAGTTTAAACCATGACTTGATACCAAAATATTAACGTCCTTTAGGGCTCTTGATTCCCTCGCTTGAGCTTTTTAGTTCTTTCTAAACATTAACACATTTATCCACACATCATCACTCTGCAGTATGTGGTAGCATTGCTGGGCATATTTCACAAAAGAAGGTTGATGTGCATTTGTTGAAACTAAAAAAAAGAGGAGGTGCAAAATATATTTCAGTGCTCCAGGGTCTCAATTTTTCCAGCAGTTGGATTGCATAGCCTCTCATAGGCTCTGAACAGATACCTTTCCAGGCAATGAAGACAGTGACAGCATATCTGACACAGGCAGCTGACCTGGCTTTCTCACCATCAATAGCAGAGCAAGCCTACAGATGGAAGCTTCCAACCTTTCAGTGAATATTTTCTAACTCTGAGCTTCTAGTTTATAGTTCTTGTTCAACTCTGACCCTTCCTATCCAGTCCCTGTTACTGCTCCCCCAGATTCATGAGCCCTGTTTACCATACCAATATCATTTAACAACTTTTCTCCTACCTCCAGTTTTAACATTCCTACCTAGCTGCAGCTGCACCACCCTGTGCCTCTCAGGTGGCTCTTGCTTCCTCTTCCTCCTGCTGACTGAGGTATCTCTTCCATCCAAGTCACCTGTTTTCTACTCCATACTTGCTCATCACCTCACTGCAACCAAGCCACTCTGCAATTCTCAGTTCCTTTTGTACATCAACTGGACAAATACCGAAAACACAGAGGAGAATCTCCCTTTGGAGACCAAGAGCCCTCTGCAAGTATCACACTGGAAGAAAAGGGATGCTCACCCTCATATACATGGATATAGCTATTTAGGGATGGTTCATGTGCAGTCAGGTCACACTAGTGATTTTTGAGAGATAAAGCAAGCTCAATTCAGACACAAATCACAGACTTTAGCTGCCAAATTCTAATGTTGCTGCTGAGCCAGGGCAAAATGAGGTATTTTTAAATGTGAATGAGTGGACTGTGGGTGGTTTTCCAAAAGAAAGAGCAAAAGACACATTCTTACAAATTCCAGGTTCATTTTTCAAAGCACAGAGGGGCTACATTTCCTCTAGTACACAATTACAAGTGTTTTTAAAATTTTATTTTAATAATATATTTTGCCTCGACATTTTCAAAAAATTGAGGCTAGGCAGATCTTGGCAAGGGAGAATGTCAGGTAACTTAATTTTGGCAAAGTTATAAAGAACTGACGACAGTCTCCTAGTGAAAGGATCTTTATTCAGAAATTATGTTATCACTTCACCTAGGAGAGTTTACTTATATAGTTAAAATTTCTGGATTTGCTTAACAGTAATGAATCCCTGTGCTGATACATTCACTCATCCTGGAAATTTCAAACAGCTTTTACAGGCAAAATTATTGCACTCGAAGGCCCTAACTAAGGATTGCTATACATCCCAATTTCTGTTTCACTTTAGCAGATTTTAGCCAAGTAAAGCATAAACTCTTGTTCTTTGTTATGACAGTGGATTAGTCAGTCCTCCCAAGCTAGCAGTCCATCTGCTCTGCCAGCTAATGCTATTGTCCCAGAGACACCACCTCCTTCATTGTTCCACCGAGCAATCCACGCCAGCTCTTTTCTCAGCTGACACTGACAAGTACATGTCAACCCGCTTGCATTCTCCCGCACACATCTGTGACATTGAGTACAGGCTTTCACAGTTTCAGGCAGTTAAAGGCCTAGTAAGAGGAAGGAAATACATTACTATAAAAATACAAATATACACAATATCTCATCAATAGAATGTTCAGATTTGCACGTTTACTTTGCTCCCTTCTACCCTTCTCTTCCTAAAGACATGCTAGGTAACATTGCCATGTGAAACAAAATGTTTTAAAGCATTCTGCAAATTAAAAAAAAACACCTATAAAGAATATTGGATTCCCTAGCATAACATGTTCTATTAATTTTTTTAATAGATATAAGAGTAGAAACTCTTTCACCGAAGACTGCTTTTCGGGTTGAATCCAAAAAATGGAAGGACCAAAATAAGGAAATCAATTCTACCAGAAGGTCCCTGAAAAGCTCTTGCTAAATGAAATGATGCAATCTCAGTACAGGACTTATAGTCTGCAACGACAACAAAATTCTCATTACTGTCAGCATTTCAATGAGAAAGCAAGAGATACAGTGAAACTATAGTTGTTGCAGGTGGTAGAAATCCAAGATTATTGATAAGACATGGATCAAATTCAATGCTCTATCCCTTGCCATTTCTAATATAGCTTGACTCAAAACTCAAGTGACCTTCATGTGATCCAAAGTATATGCCAATGCCAACTAGTTAATGAGACAAAACAATGTAGGTATAATAAAAACATTATACTTCAAAACAGCAGGCTAAAATTGAAGTTGCTGCATACAACATATAAGTATTTAAGGACAGAAACAATACACATTTTTTGTTACCACACTGTCTGTAAAAGATACTAACAAATAAAACATATACTTTTGCTAATTCACCAAGCTCTCAGGGACTCTTATTTACTGGATATTAAAAAAATAAACCAAGACTCCAAATCAGAAATGTAAACAGCATCTCTCTGGCATGCCAGACCACATTCTCATTGTATCCTTCAAATGTTAGCTCTCAGCCTCTGATGACCACAGTTCTTGGACCAGGAAAACAGGTGATAGATACTATCTTTAAAACAGTAAAATAAGGGGGAAATCCAATGCATTCTCTACAGACAGCGTGCACTCTTTTAAAATCTTAATTTCATTTACGTCAATGTAAACCCGTCTCTGGAGATTTTTCTCAAGTGAGTTCTGCCTCCAAAGAGGAGGCATCTGACAATTATCCACCAGTGTCCCAGTTTAACCAAATTGGTTTTAAATTGGAACAACTTGTTATATGGAAGGGGGAGTTAAAGGAGGATGTAGTTTTGCCTGAGACACATGATTAGATTTAAGTATTGAAAGGGAAGGTCCCATCCTCTGGACACAGGCTGTCAGGCCCACAGAGCTGCCTTTCTGTTTTCCCCCTCCATCTTCTTCTTTTTTTTTTTTTTCATTTTGCTGAAAAGCATTTCAGCAAATGAAAAATCTTAATTATATTTTATACAAAGAGGGTAAAAGCATTTGTAATTTGTTTTAACACAAGCAAGCAAGCAAGGTGACACATAATCAAGCATTCCCAGACTGATGTAAAACGCTTTTCTGCCAAGTCCTGCCCTGCATCTATGATGTAAGAATTCTCCTTGTAAGAAATCTCCTGCATTTTTTCCATGCATATCACAGTGAATCATGCTGATCTTTGTGAATGTAGATGGCAGTAGAAAGTCCCTTCCATCTCAGCAAATCTTTTCCTTAAGCATATAAAAGGTCTATCCATTAAACACCCAAACAGAAAACATTCCTCAGTGAAGAAACTAGTTTTCTGATTTATCTACAACAACCCAAAGAACAGTGCTAAAAAGGTGCAAGGACACCAGCAAATCAACAGTATTTCCTTCTTCCAACAAGAGGCCACTAGATATCCCTGGATATCAGGCAACAGAGAACAAAATAGAAATATTTTCACATAAATTATTCTATGAGAAAAAGAAACCTATGTGTATCTATAAATATCAGCTGAACTTTGCATTCTAATCATGAATGGCCTTCCCAACTCCGGTGTTAACTAAAGAAAAAATATACATCTAGTCCTAGCTGCTAAAGTCTAGGAGACCTCTCTTCAGCAACAACCAAGTTCTTCTAAATTACAAAACATTCTAGCTCCCCTAGATTAGAAAACAGTAGACTGGAAAATTGCAAGAGATTGGTTTCTACAGACTCTTTGTTTACAACTGCAGTCAGTAACAAGACAGATAGGGCTCGTCCTCCAAAGGAGCTTGCCTGTAGCAAGTGCCCTGGAGCCAAGCAAGGACCATTTTGGTCCAATAATAGATCTCTAGTAGATCAGTGTGGTAAGTTTGGAATTCTGTCTTCCTCCCTGTCCATGTCCAATTTTTAGCTTTATTATTGTTTTTGTTTAAGCAAGCAGCCTAAATATCATTAAGGAGACTAGAATCTTGGCTGTATTTAATAAAAAAATTATGGGGAGAGAAAAAAATATCCAAGAAGTAATGAAATAACAAGGAATTACTATAAAAAAGCCCTTATAATCAGATACTGCTTTTATCACATCATATGCATTAAACTTCTCTGAACTGATGTCCTTTTCATCCTAATGTACTAAATTAAATATCTGCTCCTTGTAGAATTTGATTCATCTAAACTAGATTAAAATCAAATCATGAACAAAATCAATTTCACTTAAAGTACAATAATCCCAGCCCACTAAGGCCCCCTTCTAGTAATCACAATAAATACTGTCTCTACTACCATTGCCATCCTTTATTTTTCCCCCCAGCCTTTCACTGAATGTATAATTTTCATATCATATTATAAATTAGGACCTTGTATATCTTATTCACATCTTATTAGAGCAAGTTGGCCAAGAAGCCAGAGGCAAGACAACCTCATTCAAACATTCCTCCAGGGTTTTCAGGTCAAGTCATTTTTTAAATTGGGATTGGTATAAACCCCAAGGGATTTCTTGATTTAAGAAAGAACTACAAATATTTAAGCTGTCTTGGGGGGATTATGCTGACATTGGATCGTGGGATTACCTCCTGCATAAGACTCAAAGGATTTGGACTGGTTCGGCATCTCGTCAGAAAACTGGGCAAAAATGCTTCTTACATGAAGTTAATCAGATATTCAATCATTCCTCACTGTAAGCATGTCAAAAGGTAGCAAACAAAGGGAGAGGGAAGCAGTTGCTTCGAGATGTATAGGAAACAAAAGCAATCCTCTGACATACTGTAGCATTTTGGCTTTTTCATAAGGGAATGCAATTCCTCATAACGATTGGCCAAAATCCTGAAAAAAACCTTCAAATCACTTATATACTAACCATCTCAGAGCTTGCCCCTTGGATTTGCAGATGATCACTACCAGCATGGTGGTATCTAATTAAATATTTTATTAATAATTAATAACACTTGGCACTTCTATGACAGAGCACCATTTGCCTCAGAGTACTTCAGCCTCATAACCAAGTCTGACAACAGCCTACAAAAACAGGAAACTGTGATTGCAGCTGATGTAGCTGAAACTGTGATAAGGTTTTAGGCAAACCCCCCTCTATCCTAGTCAGATCCAGGCTCTGACTCAGGTCTGAGGCCAGGCTTGAATTGCAGTTGAAACCATCCTGTCAAGAACAGCACTTCAATAAATTCTCTGACCATCAAAAGTAAGTGTGAAAAATGTCACTGTCCTTCAGTAATTTCCTTCTGTCCTTTCTTTTTTTTCTTCCTAAAGCAGAAGTTAGAGGGAGAAAATAACAGGAGTTAAAGTTTTTCACTACTGGAACAATAAAAGCAATAATAGCCAGAAACATCCAGAAATAAAATGGCTACTTGAGAACTGTATCTGCTTGGTTCTGCCAAATGTAAAGGGTCAATGCCAGACCATCACACTGAGAAAAATACTGCAATGAAAAATGGATTTTGTTTTATAGATGGAATGTTGAAAGTCACTCTCAGAAAGGGGTAATGTCTTGTCAAACATGGATCCAATCCCCTCAAATGAAGTACATTTCTTTATAAATTTATTCCACAAATAAAAAGAAAACCATAACCCTAACCTCACATGTATTAATTGTCTGGTGTGGAAAACTGAAAGAATTATTTGTATGTTTGTTTCCCTGCAGCTCATTCAGTAGAGAATGAAGCAAATTTCTCTCTTCAAACATGTTTTTTATTCCTTCATCCAACTACGGCATCATCAGACACATCTCTACCTGTGTAGCCTCATATATACCCTACCAAGTACAACATACTTGCATGAAGACACAATCAAGCTTAGTTTCAAACAGCAGAGACAGAAGATAAAGGCAAACAGACTGTAATAGTCTATTTCAAACACAGGCTTTCTTCTTCATGTCTTTAAGACAGCACAGGAATCACACTGTACATAAAAACAAAGATTGCCTATGCTGGAGGGAAAAAAAAAAAAAAGAAAAAAAGGAAGAGAAAAAAACCAATCCTAACTAAACTTGACAGGAAACTACGTTCCACTCACTCATGAAAAGATTCCAGCATCACTGACAACAAGCCCTTCTGATTGGGGTCAGTCACTTTTCAAGCCCAAGGGAACAGTCTTTTCCACCTTCAATCACAATCTCATAACTCCTCTATAAATAAACATACTAAGGAATAAAAAACAAAAGGGAGAGAGAACCAGCAGTCACAATCCACACACAACATAAACTGCATCAATAATGTTTGTATTCTAGGAATTCTGGAGAGAAGGAATCAGTCTTCCAGAGTTGAAAGAAGCTTTATTTGAACTAGTTTATAACTTGGAATGGTTTGGTAATTTTACAAGAACATCTGCTCAGACAAATGCATTATAAACACTAAACACTATCTAAGAAGCTTCTAACTTTTTATGCTCAAAACTGCAATAGTATGTGTCAGATGTTTAACTAACATGAAAATTAAAGTTCTTTTTTAATGCTGATTTTGGATAAGATTTTAGTGCTTAGAATTCCAAGGACCCATTGTTTTTCATTGAATCTACAACTGAGTTTTCAAGCAATCTTTCTTAAAAAAGGAAAACATAAATCATGATGGTTAAACAAAAAGTGTGACTTATGTCATGTTAGTCATATCCCAAGATACTGATAATTTTACAGGGGAGAACAACTTTTAATTCCTAGCACTGTGTATCCCGAGGCAATCCTATGTGAGGTCTATTGAGTGTGTGAAGAGGAGGAAGCTGGAAGAGGATGTCAGAGATTAACATTAAGAGATTTCAATTTATGGATCACAAACGGTGATACTGAACACTTAAGAACTCAAATGTTTATGTGGCTTTTTCTTGTAAATAATTCTTCAACCATTTTATCTTTTTAAGTATTTTATATGAATAGGAAATATTCCTTTGGGCATTCTTAAATCATCAAAGAAAAATGCATCCATCTATTTCTAAATTTCTTTTTTGATATTTAAAAATTAATCTGTATCCATGGCTATAGATAAGTTCATAGATACAGAGAAAGTCTCAGTATCAAAATACCTGAAGGAATATCTTGTAATAGAAGTATTTCTGAGATGAAAAAAAAAAAAAAAAAAATCACTATTTTGGAATTTCATTCCAGTGAGCCAAAAAAACCCCCAGGTACAAGAGAAGTGTGTAAATTCTCTAAGTACAAGAGAAACGTGTAATTTTTTTTTTCCACACATGCCGTAAGTGCCAGAAAGGAAGCATTCTGACATTATAGAAATCAATCACTGTTAGAATTTCAGGACAACCGCTTGCCCATCTTCCAAATGTAATGTGAGATTAAGTATTTCTATTAGATATCTGCCTTATACTTAAAGACTTGCACAAAAAAGGCATTTTGCAGTCTCCCACATAACCTGTCTCAATGCTTTTAAGTTAAAACTACAGTATAATGCCATATTTTGTCTAATATCGATGTAGGCAACCAGTGAATTAAGTTCTGCATTCAGCACAAGTACTTAGCTATTCTTTTAGTATTAACCCTGGTGGTGGTTGTATGACATCTGACACAGGCCCTCTGTATAGTTAGAATATAAAACACATGGGGTCAAGCAGTGTCACACAATTATCAATACTGACTCCTTTAGTGGTGCCAAATAGTGTCTCCCAATTCGTGCTTATTTATTGCACGTGAAATAGGAGGAACCAGTAGCAATTTCCACCTTGTGGTACAAAGTAGGCAATCCTCTTTTAGAGGAGGTGAAAGAACACAGGAAAATTTAGCCATATGGATGCAAACTGTGTTGCATTATCTGCGGGCCAAAGAATGGACTGGAATGGGGTTTTTTTTAATACATAGTCCTAGCCAAAGGGAGAGAACATGTTTCTGTTAGAAAATAAGTCAAACTAATTAATGCTATCCTGTTTTCCTGCCAATGTAGAAGCATAGAATTAGCATATTGTAAATATTTAAGATGAGATTACATTTCCTCTGTGAAATCATATTTCTAATCTGTTCCAAACAAAAGTACATGCCAACTCCTTGAAAGAAGAAAAACCTTCACCCTATTGAGCACCTAATTTATTAATAAAAAGAGCAATCCAAAATTAATATTGTTTTAGATGAAACTTGACCCTTTTTCCCAGTGTTGTCTCCTTCTGGGAATCTAGTGTACCAAACTTGAAAGTCTTAACCATTTCCCTTATACCTGGGTAGTTGTATAAGGCAGCTGCCCCAACAAATCTCACTCAATGCTTTCTCAGCAGGTTCACTGTCTGATCTAACATTGTCAGAACAACACACAGTGATGTTCCATGAAAAGGGACACTGTTTATTTTATCACATGCCAGCAAAAGCTGCCTTTTTCACAGGAGGCTTAAAGCTTAATGGTGAAGGATATACTTTCTCTTGTTGTACTGGTCTAACTCCACTGCTGGTAACAGCAGTGCATGTCATGGCCCGCAGCCACTCTTCTTATCACAGTGCCAATTAGCTCAGGATAAAAGAAAGAAGGACTAAGCCTTTGCAATACTCAGTGGTGACATATCTGTCTGGCACCCAGTTGCAGACTGGGTAGATCTGGGTTATGTTGTCAGGTTCCCCTTGCACTTAAAGAGCTTAAGAATAGCTTTACAAAAGCCAGCAGCCTGAACAAAGAGTTGCAGAAAGTTGCAGAAAGAGTTGCAGAAAGGAAGAAGAGGACGCATATATCCGAGCTCTTGAATAGTATGTCATCCAGCTTCAAGTTGTGGAGCCTCCTAGCACACTGCCTCCCCTTCTTCAGTCAAGTGCTCCGAAAGGAGTAGGAGTCATGTCATTTCTTTAATGCTGAAGCAAAACTAAAGAACAAGAAATGTCACCTGTCCTTGCTACTTCTCATTCTCCATGCAAGCATGCATACTGTGTCCTGGGCATGATTCTTAATTGAAAGGCTCTCTGCACAAGTGAGGGAGACTCATCCTGAGAAAACAATAAGAGGTCTCAGAAGAAGAATATATGGTTTAAAAATACCAGATGCAAAAGGCAGGGCTTTTAGCAAACCAGAAGCTTCAGTATATGAACAGCTATATGCATATATTAACGCAGCAGTGTTGGAAGTTTTATCAGCAGATATTTTGGCACAGGAGAACCTCAACACAAGAGTATCTATCAAGAGTTTTCCAGATTTCATTCCCATCTAAGTGCTGAACATACCCACATAATCTATGATTTAAGTGATTAAAGACTTATAGCCCAAAATGCTCAATGCATTTATAGGTTATTTAGCTATGGCTTAGGTAACTGCCAAAGCTCAGTTGTTTGGAAAAAACTCATAAGAATATTCAGAAACTCACTTGTGTATGACATGAATCAAACTACTCTGATGACATTTGGAAATATAGCAATCATTTCCTAGCATTGGCAAAGTAACATATTGATAGCTACTCTGAAATTCTACTGGGTGTTTGAAAGGTGTTGTATCATATTGAAGCATCTGACATTTCATGTTTTATTACCAATTAATCCAAATTTATTAAAAGCACCAAAGCAAGTGTTTTCATTAAAACCTAGTCAGAACATATCTTTTAAAGATTTTTCAAATGAATTCTAATCACCTGCAGTACAACTTAGAGTTAATTTTCCAAATATTTTCTTATCATTTTATAGCTTGGAGTTTCTTTGATGTCTTATTTTTATGAACTTACATCATATGACGCTGTTGGTTTCCCTTTCTAGTGCACATAATCATGTTAACTGGTAGTTAATTTGTTTTTAATTGTTAGAATTACATTTTCAAAGAACCTTTAATCATTTTGAAAATGTTTTCTCCAGCCTGTTTACCAACCAAAGGTTTTGATCTCTGCAATAGGAGATTTAATAAAATTGATGAATTTAATGAAATTGTTATCCCATATAAAGGTGGCATATTTATCTGTCACAACCTATAGCACAAGAAGACAAATCACAAAAAATTGATGCATATGGAAAAATATAAATGGTCTAGGATGACTCTGCTTGAGCAGGAAGATTGGACCAGATGACCTACTGTGGTCCCTTCCAACCTTACCCATTCTGTGATTCTGTGAAATGTATTAAAAATAAATTTATAAACAGAAATCCAAATAGATTTTCTTACAGTAATAACGTTGTGGTATTAGGAGAATTTAATACAATCCTTTGCATTCAATTCCTTGCAAAACTCACTTACATGCCCATGAGTTTTCTTTTTCAAGATGAGGACTCAGTTTTGAAGAGGTGGCTTCAGTTTTGAAGCAATGTGGGCAGGGGCAACTCAAGCCTCTTCCCATATATCTGGTGTTAGATAGCATCCGAGTCATAAGGTCAGTCATTACCAAACTATTCACCCACTATTTCTGACCGTCATTTGGACAGATGTTCTTTATCCCATCAAATATATGTTTGATTCTTTTGCAACCAGCCTAGCTGGAAATCACAGAAGGGCCACAATAGCTTTTCATTTGCAATGTTAAGATACGTTTTGAACTTGGCATTTTTAACCACAGCAACAAACGTCCAGCGGCATCCACTTTTGCTGTGTTACTGCTTGGGTCTTCACTGCCCTCACTGCCCTCCTCCGACCAGGCACAGCTGCCACGTGGATGACAGCGACAACATTAATAAACAGGAAAAGGGAAAATGGAAGCAAGAAGGCAAGGAAATATCACCTTACAGCCTTGCCAGGCTTGCTCTCTTGCCTTTTGCTTTTCTAAGACTGGATAAAGCTAGTAACTAATGGAGCCTGGAGACAAAAGAGGAGTGCTGGGAAAGGGGGGGCACATTGGTCACCAGACGCTGCTCTGCATAAAAAAAATACCCCACTGATGTTAAAATGCATCATAATTTATAAATTACAGCCCCAAATAAACTACTTTGCTGCAGTCTACAGGCACTGTGTGAGTTGTCAAGACTGAAACAATTATGTGTTCAAAGGATGTAAGATACTAGCTGTAGATTTAATGCTAACTCAAAATTTGTTCCTACTCTAGAACTGCCACATCAATATATGAATCTCTTCAAATTCCCTGTAAAGAATAACCCCAGCATCTGACCTAGACAATGTCTCCCCAGAAAAACTGGCTCTGAAATGCAGGGTTGTCTTTAGGATGCCATTAAGCATAAGGCAGTGTCTTCATTTGCCTTCATGCATCAGTAGCTAGTTCATTATTCTATACAGCTTTTGAGTAATTCCTCATATGGGGGAAAAAAAAGCATAAAGTGTAAATCCACATCACTGTGCAGCTGTTCTTAGTGGCTTAAAAAGAAGCATCATTGACAAGCTTTTAGAAGCAGCTGCATCCTGTCCTCTCAGCCTCAAGGCATTGCTCCGGGTAGGGCTAGCTTGTGGGAAGGAGGAAAGGCTGCCACTGCTCCTGAAAAAGCTGAGGATATGAAGTAACTAAATTATGCAAGAAGTTTAGGAAAAATCTGGGGTGAAGGAGCATGAAAATTCAGAGATCATGAAGATCTACTGAGTAAATAAAACATTTTTAATAGAAGAAACCGGCTGTAGTATCTGGAAAAAGCAAAATAGGAAAAATGATTTGGTGCACTGTGTTACATCTCAAAATTGGACTTTCCAGAAGAACTTGACTTATTATCTAATGAACCACCTGGTTATTTCAAGAAGTAAAACAAATATGCTTCATTTTAAATTACACTTTAGTTCATCTATGTTTTCTTTGTAAATTCAGCTCTTTATAGATATCATAGAATGGGTTGGGTTGGAAGGGACCATCTAGTTCCAACCCCCCTGTCGTGGGTAGGGAACATTCCATTAGACCAGGTTACTCAGAGCCCTATTCAAATAGGAGTGTCTGTAAATAGAAATAAACATCTGCCAATTAATGTATTTAACCTCTACCTGTTGCTAAGTATTTCTATGTGTACAGTAACTTGTGAATATTTATGCTGGGAAAAAAAATTTATTTTAACCATCCACTAAAAGTTGTGATTAAGCTCTTGAAATTGGTAACCTTGCTACAGATATACTTATAGAAGGATGACCTTTTATTTGTAGGTGATTCTGGCAACAAATCATTGAATTATGAATAAACGTAGCTTTGATATTTCCAACCTTTTTCCAACCCTTTTAGGCTAGATTTATTTCAGTGACTATTATAATGTTACATTGTTTACAGTAATTGAACTGAGCAATCAACACAAACACAATGTGTTTGAGAGCTTCTCCAATTGTGTTACAACAGTCATTTATTAAATTACACACAGATGTCATTCAACTCCTTGAAAGGACTGCCCTCGGGTTCAAGCCTGAATTACATGTATACATTGGCATCCTATTATTAATCTTTCAGCCCTTTTTATTTCCTCTTACAATATCAAAATGGATTTTCAGTTTTCCATATTTCAACAGAATGAATGTGATCTTCTTTGGAATGGGGACCTAGGTGGTAGAACTGAATCATGATCATAAACCAAAGCATGTTTCTGCTTATAATTCAAAATCAGTCAGGGAATTTAACATCACAACCTCATTTTTCTAGTTTTTCCCTTTCATTTTGTACTGCTTCAGCCTGTCTTATTGTGGTACAGTTACAATTTTACTTTCTGAGACAACGCAGGCATTTCCTCCTAACACTGCTGCCAACCAAAACAGAAAACTAAACTGAACATAGATGTCCAGACTGTATCAACTTTAACTCAGAAGAAACTTCCGTGAATCAAACTGAAAGACATTCTTCTTCCCTTTTTCAGCTACCAACAGTCTGTGTCAATGAAGTTCCACATACTAAAAAGCAATCAAGTCAAGGTTAGAAAAGACCTCCAAGATCATGGAGTCCAACTGTTAACCTAGCACTGCCACGTTCACCACTAAACCACATCCCCAAGTGCCATCCACATGTTTTTGAATATTTTCAGGGATGGAGTTTCCACTGTTCACCTGGGCAGCTTGTTCCAATGCCTGACTACCCCTTCAGTGAAGAAATTTTTCCAAATACCTAAGCTAAACCTCTCCTGGTGCAACTTGAGGTAATTTCCTCTTCTATCACTTATTAACTGAGAGAAGAGACTAACACCCATTTCACCACAACCTCTCTTTAGGTAGTTGTAGAGAGTGATAAGGTCTGCCCTGGGCCTCCTTTTCTCCAAACTAGACAACTGCAGCTCCCTCAGCCACTCCTCGTAACACTTGCTCTTTAATCCTTTCACCAGCTTTAGTGCCCTTCTTTGGACACACTCCAGCACCTATACTCAAGAAGCTCTGAAAGTGTGAAGAAATCGTTTTAGTAAAACCCCAACTAGAATTTGCAAAAGGTTCCTCAAAGGTTCCTGTTGTACTGTTCAAGGAGTTCTTCAGTGGTTACACATGCAGTCAGAGGACTTCAAAGGTATTTCTTTCCCTTCTGAATTCTATTTCACTTGGAGGACTCACTCTGTGCCAAAAGTAAAAGTTAAATATAAACCGACATACCCTGATTTAGGCCAGTTGTCTCCATTTAGGGACAAGGCAGCATATGCTAGTCACAGAACTTATACAAAACAACCTGGCAAGTCCAAATTACTTTTATTGTACTGTTGGATGGGCAAACTGACTCTGATGGTAGAAGGACCCATTTTTTTTCCCTCCATAAGTCTGTCATGAAGTCCTGGCTTGACCCTGAAATGCAAATAGAATTTACACATAATCTGACCCATACCGAGTAATGGGACTCTAGAAAAAGTAGGATCGGAGCCCATTTCTCTGGCTTCCAGCTCTGAAATGCTAGTTGTGGATCAATGCTACAGGAGTTAAACCCCCAATGACCCTTAATGGCTAAAAACATAGAATAACGTTATTTTATCCAGTTTTTATTATCAAAAAAAAAAGTCTTTCTCTGTCCCCTTACACACTAGAGGAAAGATATATTTGTACAGGGTTACTGAGTAAGCACAAAAGGATTATAACATCTCATGTTTTCCTAAGTATTGGGTGACCTGAGGAGCTTGTATCTCCTTGAATGGCTACATCACCACAGCCTACCCCTGGCTAGTAAATAACCTGAAATACTGCAAAAGCACGCAAACACTTTCCAGGAGTTCTACCAGGGCATAAAGACTCTCCACACTGGGATATTATGCCTATTCCAAGAGTAAGTCATTAAAATACCTTCAGTAGGCATTGCTCAAGCAGCTCATGTCCTCCACTCTCCCTCTCAGAAGGCTTTAAGAGACATTGAGTCATTTTTTTGTAAACCGAAGTGTGGGGACACTATGGAATTAAGACATATACTTAATAGCGGGTAAATATCAAGATATTTTCTATTTAGGTAGATTAAATTACACTCCTTTTTTTTCATTGCAATATGTTACGCAGGTTTAGAGAACTAACAAGTGTTATGGATGCTGTAGCAGATATTCAGCCATTTAAAAATAATGCAACATTTCCGATTTGCAGTTCCAATGGGCATTGGCCTGGCCCTACAATTTAACAACTAGGCCTTAATTGTCTTCTAGCCATTACTCTTAAAATGCAGAAGCTCTTTCTTTTTAACATCCATTTGCAGTCTCTCTTGTAGCTTTCCTAGCAACAGTGTCCTAGTATCTGAGGTAATAATTTATACAGTGCAAAGCTGCTACTTTGGAAAACAAAATCAAAAGTAACTGCACATTAAAAAATAGTGCTTCAAAGACAAAAAGAAAACAGAAGTATCTATTAGACAACTTTTATAGTAAAAAAAACTAGGAGACATGATTCCTAAGCTCAACTGACTGTTCTGTGTCCAATACTAAGGTTTATACACCGAACCAGTCTGACATGCCAAAGTATTTATGGCTGTCACATACCTCAGGAGTATATGTCATAGCAGGTGATGCCAAACAGAAATGCTCTTACCTTTTCAGCCCCACCAGGAAACCCATACCTGCACACAGCTACCACCTGGGTCTTGGGGAAATCATTATAATGAAGATGTATCTCTAATTCACTTGGTTTCAGTTGAGAGAAGGCAACAAGGCAAAACTGTACAGGTCACTGCAACAGTCAGTCTCTTCAAGGCCCACTGGAAAGGCTGTGTACCTTAGCAGGCTCTGCCATACACCTTTTCACAAACCTTTGCTTCACTGCCAGATGCACTCCAGTTCTCCCAAGCAGGGGTCCTTACCTCAAACTGTAAACCTACAGGTACTATTAGTACCATACTCCTTATGGTCTTTTTCAGTCCTTGCATTTAAAGCATGCACTGAATCTGCCCCAGGGCATGTGCAAATTAAGAAAACTAGATTTCTGGTATTTCCCAACTGGCACACTAGTATAATGTTAAACCACTCTATTCCTGAGTCTACGTATGCTGCACAAAGGGAGTATAAAGCTTAATTAATTCATGTTTGTAGAGTGTGAGCTTCTCAATAGAAAGACACTGTTTAAGTAGAAATTACTCCTATTAAATCAGGTATTGGGGGAAGTGATCATACTTTGTGGACTGGAACTTGTTCCTCTGTTCTTTAAATAGCAAGAACGCAGGTAGCAACGTCAATGAAGACTGCATCCCTCATCATGCATTAGTTTATTCAGAAAGTTCAAGCCAAAATGAATTCTCTTGGCATCTGTTCTGGTACTTTGTGCTGCAAACCTGAGCTAGGGACAGGATCCACTCTTTGTAAGTGCAGAGATTTCCTAGGTACTATGTGTGGTCTCGGTGGAGGATGAATCAGTTGTCATGGGTACTTTGTTTACAGTCCCACCGACTGGAACTGGTGTCTGCTACAAAATGACAGTCTTTTGTTGAAAGCAAAGTACTAAGGAGCATATCCTGGCTAATGGAATGAAAGAACTTTGAGGGGGAAAAAACGAGGCCAAAGGGAATGAAAAGAAGGAACGAGAAAAAGAAATCTCAGTATTAGCAGAAAGAGAATTACAATTTTTGTACAGATAAGTGAACTACTTATGCAAATAGTTCTAAAATTAGTTATCACAGGCTGGTAATTTGCCTCAGTGCCAAATATGTACAGTTATTTTTCACGTTTGTTAATGTTATAATGCTATTTCAAGTAAACTAAGTACCAAAAAGTATATGAATTCCTAGTTATAATCACTGAGTTCTTGTTTGAGCTGAAACAAGTAACTTAACCTTCCTCACAATGCGAAATAATAAGATGTGTCTGTTTAGAGTGATAAGAATAACCTAATATATTTTGTGTGCTTTTGCAGAGGCTGTCACTTTTCAAGTATGACACTACCACAGAAAGCACAGAGGTGAGATCCTAAGTCTTATTAGTTACATCGTTAATGGTGTGAAAGTGCAGTGAGAATAAGTAAGGACAATGATCACTTTATGCTTTGTCACAGTGCTACTTCATGTGTCACCACTTCCTTTATCAGAGCCTATCTCACTCATAAAAGGGGTTCCAAGCGAACATGAAAGGTAACAAGCAAGAATAGAAAATGAAAGAGCAATTTTACACTGTTTTTTCCTTTCTCAGCCACTAACACCACTCAGAATAACATTAGGCTCACTTCAGTGTTACACTGTCATTTTCTAATCCCCTTTCTTTTTCACTACTTTTACAATTCCTTTGTACCTGGGGTGTGAGTTGCAGTGCTTTGGCATAGTATTAAAGCATTAGAACCAAGAAATCCCAAATCAGTAGATTTGACACAGTATAGCATTTTTATTTTATTATAGCATCTGGACATCTCTTCTATGACTGCTCGTCAGAGAAAGCAGGTGTGTAAATGTGTCTGCATGTATGTGGGTGTACACGTAATGATGATGCCCAGCCAAAAATATCTACACCTTACCAGCCACATAAAACCTAGAAGCCACAAATGTTATAGAGAAAGAAAACCAAGGCTTTCTTGGCTGCAAAGGCAGGGAGGGAAGGCAAGAACCATCCCAAATCCTCATGAAACCATATTCCTCATGAAATCATATAATTCAGACAATGCATATGGTAGGAAGCCTATCCAATTCCAATTCACCTTTCTCTAACTTCACTAGGAATTTTTAGTTAGTCTATCCAGATCCTACAGATTACTTTGCAGACTTCTTTTCAGCTGTCATCGAAGCAAAATTTTAAGAGATGCCACAGAACCTACCAAAAGTGGACTTTGAAAAGATTTATCAGAGTTACGCTGTCTTGAGATACAACTGGAACACTTTCTATCTGGAATTAGAGACAGGTTTCAAGTTTGCTTGAGGTATATATTGTTTTCCATTGCTCATTTATCCACACTTTAAAATGCATGTACATATAGAGAGCAATTCTGTGTGGTAGCCAGAGAAATGGTCTAAATGAACAAAACTTATGTATTCCTGCAATTAAAGAAGTTATAAAGCCCCAGGGAAATGACTCGAACATCCTCTCCCCCACGAATAAACCCACTAGGAGTGTCACGGTCTTTATGTCTCACCAACCTTGATGGACGAGTGCAGTACAATCAACAACTTACAGAAAAAATGGGAGGGGGGGTTAATTACAAATATAAACATTACCAAAGTAAGCAAAAGTAAAAGGTTAGTTTAAACACAGAAACTATCTATGTAGCAGTGTGGGAATTAAGGGATAACCCTTCTGATATTGTTTAGTATTTCGTGCTCTGTCAACTACAACACCATTAGTGTATTTGCAGAACTTAAGAAGACCTAGTGCTTTAAACAGAAGGATTTGCAAGTATTTATGAAAATACAGCACTGCCAAAGTATTTCTGCAAATTAACTGAATGAATACACTGTTGCTGTATAAGGTTAATAAACAGCAGGACATGATTCTTATAGAAATGATATGGTATCACAGTTTTGGAATATAATTATTTATTACTTGCTCTTCCAAAAAATAAAGAAAAGGAAGAGAATAAAGAAGGGGGGAAATTCCAAACAGGTAATGCAAACCCACTTCTACTGAAATGCCCTAAAGCAGCCAAAGCATACAGCAGCCAGCCAGATCTTTTCATTTCCTCTTACAGAAATCATTCCAGGGCTTTTACAAAACAAAGTAAACAGTGAATATATAATTGTGCAACATTGTTTTAAAATTAAGGAAATTCAACAGTACAACAAGTTGAAAGCTTATAACATCAATGTGGAGGCTTTCTTTCAGGTTGCTTTTTTCTTGTTTTCAAGCTAGTATTCACCAGTACTCATGTGTTTGCATCTCTCTTACTAGAGGGGTGTACACTGTAATGAACATAGTGGTTTTAGAAAGTAAGAAGATAGATAACCACATTTCCAAGGAAAAATACTAAAATGTTTTCTAAGTGTTCTAATGAAAGTGATGGAAAGGTTTCCATATAGTGATGAAAGAAGGAATAGATCCACTCCTTGGTATACTCTATAGTCAAAATTTTCCACATGTAAGATCATGAACAATTTTTCAATATATCGACACTTGCTATAAAAGGGAAAGTGAAGAGGACACTATTGATTAAAATAAAAGGAAATGAAGGTTAGCCACTAAGAAAAAAACAGCTTTCCAAGAATAAGGATAATGATGAACTGAAAAGATTACATAAAAAGAGACCACTATTTTCCACCACTGGAAGTTTGGGTTTTTTTAAATGTATATAAAATATTTATCAGGAAGTGTTTATAGACAGGTGAATCTGTTTTTTGGCAGACAGTTTTCTTGACTGGGTGATCTTTTCTGTCTTCTGTCAGATAAAACTAAGAAGATATGACAATACAAGAAAAGAGAGACAGGAAAAGAGAAAGCTCTTTTAGTTTATTTATAAACATTCACATATGGTTTTGAATCACTACTCCTAAAGATTACTTGTCCATGATACATGACTCAGAACCTTCTTCAGAATGCGGGAAAAGTTTAAACTTATGTGCCAAATCATAGATGCCATTACAGAGAACAGAGCTATAGTGCAATGCTGTCCATGACCTAAAAGGAGATTTCGGTTATGACATTCCACTTGACCCTGATTCACTTTCACAGTACATAAAATAATATTCACATTCTTGTTCACGTACTTCTAGGTCTCTTGGTGCAAATCCCAAGTCAGAGATACATATTATTATATTGTTACTGTTGTTGTATTGCTGTCACTAATATTAACAGTAAATATTTTAACCTGTCTTGGCTGGCACAACTTTTAAATCAAGATTATCAAACAAATTTTAAAACTGCACTCCTGTGATGAAGGTTTCTACTTGTTATTGTGCAATATTAAGACAATGTGAAAACATAAGCATAATGTAGCTGTCAGTTTTGTGTCTGTTTTTAACTTAGCCTGAACAGAAGTGTCTAGTTTTCCTTTCACATTCATTGCTCCATTCTAAATTTAAAAACTTTGAGTAATAGAGAAGTTATGCATAGGCCATTTAATGATGAAACTAAAATCTTCAATGAAAATACGTCTTTGGACAACTCCACCTTCTGGGCATTCGCTCAACAACACTACCACTACCAAGAAAATAATCAGTGCTAGCAAACGCACCAAGAGACAAATCAACCACTTGTGAAGTTTCACAAGTACTCCCTTGAGTAGTTTTATTCCTAGACAACAAGGACTAAGGTCTCCCAAACAATATTATAAAAAAAGTTTAGGAGTTAAAAGTATTCTTCACAGGCAATTTTCCTGCACTCACCTTCTTTCGTAGATTAGCAAATTTTAATAACATAGACATGGGTCACTCCATGACAGTTGACCTCATTGGCATCAATAGTCCCAGGCACATTTAATTTGCTACTGAAAATCTTGCCAAGCAGCTCTTACATTAAATAAACTAATTTTTATTCTAGCTTAAGCCAAAAAAAAAAAGCAAATGGTTTCATTTAATAAGTTTTCTGAAGTTAATTGGGTCCAATTGTAGTTCTTAATCTACTGACTCTGTCTTTTAACCAAATGACAGCTTGACATGCAAAGATTTATGAACCTCTTGGTTACTACTAAGTAGGTGTAACATCCTCACATTTGAGATATACACACACAACCTTACAATCTTCTGTTAAGTCAATCGAATCAAATTATGTACTTTACAAGACCAACTATTTTTTTTGTTTTAAAATACTCATGTCTGCAATATTTTTTTATCAAGTATATAAGCTGTAGCTGGCTCCTCTTTAGTATAAAAATTCTTTTTCTAGCAGTGGAAGCAAACTCACAAATAAAAACTCAGAATCACTCTTGTTGCTTCAGAAAGGTCTACCACTTTTAATGATTAAAAGTTGACTGTATGTACATGGCCCAGCCTAGTGGAAAATCTGCATTATTATGCTACCACAGTATATCATAGTCAGGTAAAACTTTAGCTTTGTAATATAACAATTTTGTCTTGAGACTACTCATTTGTAGCACATAGTGACTTTTAACAAAAACTCATCCTTCCACAGTAGTGAGATGTAAGTGGACTTAAAAAGCAGATAGGTGGTCTTCACAAACTGACAACGCAGGAGTTTACACCTCATTCAAATGACAAGTACACAGATTAATAACTAATGTATTATTAATACATCTTTATTTCCTCTTCTGTATTCAGCTTTATAGCAGAATGCATAATTAATGTACTATTTTAATCATGTTATAATAACAAGTCTCACAAAAGCAATACACAACTGGGTTTTGTGCAGTTAGCTATGTCTAGTGGGAGGAATTTTCATGTCAACCATAAATATATAATTAGAAAGATAAACAAAATGCATGTCACTGGCATTATTAAGGCAAAAGGTCTGTCTATAGTTTTGTTAAATATTAACAAGAGACATCATATGGTTTTGTTTCTGTTGTTTGTTTTTAAACAAGCCACTTGAAAGAGAATGACTTGGAAAAACTCAGCCACTGAATTGCTGCCCTGGCCTTCTTATAAGGTTTGATGTGCCTCAGTGGTTTATTTCTCATAAGCTGCTCACCCAGCAATGGGGAAAGCAAACTGACAAGAAAAATGGTTGGCAGTGGGAAAAAAAGGGGGGGGATGGACGGAAGCATTGATTTCTCTAAATGGAAAATGCAAGTCTACACACTCTAACAACAAAATGCATGGGTAAACAAGAAAAAGCACTAGCCCCAGGACTGGCGGTCAACTGTAACTCCTGATAAAGTAAATGCATGGGTTTTGGCATCTATCTATGAAGACTGTTGTGCTTCTGCCCTTGTAGCAGGACACTTTTGTAAAGATCTGCACTGAAGTTTAGTTAGATGACCCTAAACTGAAGTGCTGCATTGCTTTCAGCTGTTATTCCATTGTCTATTGTTAATGTTTAATTAAATATTAAAAAAAAAGATTAAATTTTATAAATAAATTTACTTAGCATCAACTATATCAGTACTACATAATAAGAAGCCTCTCTAGTAAGAACAAAAGACTTGAATTTTTTAATCTTCTTAATTGTATAGACTATTATTTTAGAAATAAATCAATAGCATTCTAATACATTAAAGTGACACTAGAAGGTCCTTTAAAATCTAAAACCAGCAATAACCAGAAGAACTTTTGTCCTTCACAAAACTAGTAACTCAGAATTAGAAGATACTCTGCTGGCTTTCTATGTGAGATATTGATATCTCTTTCTTACTATATTCTGTCACCATTGTGGCTGTTCACACATTTATTTAATTGTGTGAAACAGCATAACACAAACATGAGTGTCGATTCCAGTGGACCAACATAGTACTGCTCACATCCATGATGTAACCTTAACAATAGTGAAAAGGCAGCAGAATTCCTATAGTAATGACTGAGAATAAATTTCTATTGACTATAGAGTACAACATGTGGGACTGTTTATCTGGCAGTTCTGTGTATTTCTTTGCATAGAGTTGATAATTCTGGTTAAGGAATGATAAAATGATAACCAAGAAGCCAAGCTGAATCCCTCCAAAGTCAGGAAAGCCTGAAAAGACACCATAGAAATAAAGAAGAGAAAGACTGTTTTGGGAACAAGTTGCATAGAGCAACATGATAAATCACAGCTTTGGCATAGAACAGCTTCATGTACTTCTTTACAATGGGCTGTGCCAAACACATAAACATCTGTATTTTTCATTTCAACCACAAATTGTCAGGTTTGAACATTCAATTTCAGTGGGCAGGTATGTGATGTCTTTTATTATTATCTTGGTCTTTATTTTCTGTTCTTTGTGATTTTCCACTGTGTCCATCATTCATGAACTTTTAAATTCCCCTCAAGCTTTTAATCTCTACCCATAAAACATGAATTTTCTTTTAGCTTATACATTTCCTTAATATGAAAATTTCTCATTCTGATGGTCATGTCTGCTGTCATAATCAGTTGACAACAGAATGCATATTGCTATTCTTCTTTTTGTTTATTTCTTAAACATTAATTTTTCTTGGGTTACTTGCAAGGAATGGGATAGAAGGATATAAAACTATAAAGAGAAAGCTTCCAAATATATACTTTTTTGAAAATACAGTATCACTTGGGACTGCCTGCAGTTTAGAAAGTTAAAATGAGTCAACTAAAACTATGAAGTTAATGCAGAGAAATTAAGACACATGAAGCTATAGGTAGATGCACTCATTTTAAATTAAAATGCCTTTATTTTTTTGTAGTTTAATCCTCCCTTAAGCACTCCACTTTTCAATAAGTTTCCATATAGAGGCTTAATGGTCCTTAATTTTGCTGCATTAACTTCATACTTTAAGTTGTTCTCCCACGTACAATTGCCATAAGATATCTAACTACCACATTTGCTTGGTGATTGCAGAGTTAGAAACATAGAAGGCATATTTAAGTGCTGCCATTTATAACAGCATTAATTTGAACCTCAAAACTATTAATACAGAAATATTAATGCAAAATTATGGACACTTCAAAGCTTCTTTTAAAATCTGTACAACTTTTTTAAACAGTTCTCTTCAATAGAAGATCTCAAAACATTCTGCAAAATATGCAAATATTGTTCCTATTCTTCTGAAGTGAAGCAACACAATTGAGGGTTAAACCTATAAAGGAACTTAGCATCATTCAGATTTTCCCAAGTTTGTCACTTCCTGGGCAAATGCTCTAGAAGAAAGAGAGCACCACTTTATATTCTAAATGTCTTTTCAATGAAACTGGCTGTGGTCATGATTATTTGCAGATAAACTCACTGCTGCCTCTGTGTGTGTGTGTATTTAGCTCCTTTGCAGAGCACTTATCCAGATCAGATACCCATGGGATTTAGGCACAAGGATGTTTACTTTGTAAATCTAAATAGGGTAAAGTGCAAGTTGGATTGCTCTTCCAAGACAGCAACACTTCTGAAAAAATCCTGACAAAGTTCTTCAGGCTCATTTGGGAATCTGAAAAATGAAAACCTACACCACCAAGTGTCTAATTAAGATGAAAACCTTGAAATATGCTACCAAGTGTGAGTAAAATGACTGGTGAATAGTTGAGCAGTTGACAATGGCATAGAGATGTTTTCCAGGCTTACTGAAAACCAGTCCAGGTTGAACGAACAGTGTATTCTGGCATAATTAAATATCTCTCAGATTGTCTTTTGGGGGAAAGAAAAGAAATAAGGTGTTCAGTTCTACAACCCAATGGAAAAATACCCACTTTATGACAAAAATATCCCCTAGAACTAGCAGGTAAAATTGGTAGTGTCCTTGGCAATTTTAGCACCATGGGCTGGCTGATACAGGAATTGTGAGACAGAGAGATGAGATAGGAGAAGATTTAGCCTTAAAAAAAGAGAAGGAACAACAAAAACAGAAGGAAGCTAAAACATTGAAAGAAATGGGCCTTTTTTTTTTAGACTAGTGAAAAAAAAAGGAAGAAACTGTTTGTCTTAGGTATGCAAAGGGAAGCAAAAAGAACAAAGATTACAACTAAGGTTATGGTCCCAGTAGGCATGAGGGATAGTGAAGTTTTAAATGGAGACAGAAGGGAGGCAGAGGAGAGAGACTGAGGGGAGAGAGAAGAAATGGTTTATGTTACGAGAAGTATGAATGTCATGCACTTCTCTTTCCCCCTTTCAGCTTAACAAGTGTTCTGAACTACAAGAAACATCGATGATATCAGGAAGGTAAGGTCTTCCTGAGGGACTACTAGCATGATAGGATTATTTCTTTTTACCTCCCTAACACTGACAAGTGTACTTCTATAAACAATGTTCTACTCTTAAATAACCTAATTTTTACTTTAATAATTCAGAGGTTTCAGAAGATATTTACCAAAGCAATATTTACTGCAGATGTGGAATTAAAAAATAAAAACCACAACCCCCCATAAAAAAACAAGAGAAGAAGCATTTTCAGCTCCAAAATTATGAATGGGAAGTAAACAGATATATCACTTTAGATGTACTGCATGATTGCATAGGAATGATACAAATATGTACCTATACAGGCAACAAACATTATCATATGTGTACTTGAACTCAAGTGTAAGCAAAAGCAGATTAAACTGCCCTTTTCCCCTTCCTCTTTCACTCAGGGCTCAGTTCCCACTCCCAACCTGCAGGTACCAGTGTTCATCTCACCCCACAGGAAGCCACAGGAAAAGAACTTAATACTTTTTGGCGTGATTTGTTATCTGTGGACATGGCAAGCAGCAACAGCTTGCAGAGGTGAGACAGAACAAAGGATAGGGAGCTGGACCTGAGTGCAAGGGAGGAGATACTGCAAGGCAGATTTTCCTGGTTCATACTGACAAGGACCCTCAGCAGAGAGGATTCTTTTCTGTAAGCATCAAGTGTATGTTCGCAATTGTGCAACCACAGAGTTTAAATCTGTTTTTTCCTGTTATATTTTTTTTCAGTTACTCCAGAGTTGATCCATATGTGTGAAGTATATTTGTGCACCATTAATGGCTTTCATTACAGTTCTGTAATTTATTTCACATAAAGGTGAAATGTGAAGGACATTACCAGATAGTTCTCAGTTCTCAAAATCGTTCTGTTGTTTCCTCCTATTACTATTTCACAGTTTCTTTTTCCTTTCTCTTTGTTCAAAATCCAATAGTACAATCAGTGTGTAAAGTTAGTATTGCTGAAATGAACATTTCTGTGATGCATCTCATTTTAGTGATTTGAAGTTTTCTCTCCACTGATATTTGCTACCAAGCAAGCAAAGAGAAACAAACCTATCTTTTAAACTATGCCATGTAAAAATCAATTAAATAAGACAATAATACTGCTAATGTTTTGAAAATGAAAGCACCCTTTATCTGGAATTATTCTGTACTTATTATATACATAGAATTATCAGTCTTTCTCATAAGTTTCAATAACTTTCCCCTCTCTACGCCTTACAGCATTTTCACCTTACAGTGGTTTTGATAACATCCTCAATGGATTGGGAAATTTTTCAAGGTGAAGTGTTACAGAAACTTTTTTATGTTGCTTTAAGTAAGGGGATATAATCTATCACTCAAAATATTTTAGTCTCAACTCTGGTTCCTAAGTGTCTTGTGAAAAAATACAAACCACTACAATTGAAGGGAAAGTATTGGAATCATGCAATATCTTGCAAAACTGGCAGAGAAAAATTAGGACAGGAAGAAGTTACCTATGATACTCCTAATAATTGCCATCATCTGCAATGCAAGCCTCTCATGCCCATGAGACTTCATTTTTAAATACTAAGAAGCTCACTCATGGGAGTAGTCTCTTCAAAATTTTTTTACTGTGTCTCTAGTTTCCTCCAAGCTTCCATGTTCATTCAAGCACAGCACAGCTATGGCAGAAATGGGTGTTATTTTTCTTTAGGTATCTGTCTGTTCCTATGTCTGCTTAAAGTCTCTTGTCATTCAAAAATTGTGGTACGTGTTGATACTCCAAATTTTTGAAAAAAAATGCCAGTCTTTTAAAAAACACACAGTAAAAGAACTTTCTAAATACTTTATTGTTAATTCAGGATTATTACCAGAATGTATGCAAATAGGAATTTCAGAATAAAGAAGTTATCATATTCTGAAGAGATGACAGGTAATTACAATTACCACCCAAGTTCCAACTTCCTATCACCCACAGAGAATGACCCGTATCCAATTCATTCCTTCCCAGGGGAGGAGGTCATGTTCACCTCAACAAAAGTTAGCCTGAAAGTTAAAGACTAGATTTTTCCCACAGTTGATGGAAGCAGGCACCATCAGAAGATATTCCGTCCCTCCAGTCCTAAATTCACACTTGTTAACCAAGTGGGGGGAGAGTGCCAACCTGCTGGAAGGCAGGAGGGCTCAGCAGAGGGACCTGGATAGCCTGGATAGATGGGCTGAATCCAACCGTATGGAGTTTAACAAGGCCAAGTGCCAGGTCCTGCACTTTGGCCACAACAACCCCGTGTAGTGCTACAGGCTGGGCACAGAGCAGCTGGAGAGCAGCCAGGTAGAAAGGGACCTGGGGGTTCAGGAAGCTGAACATGAGCCAGCAGCGTGCCCAGGGGGCCAAGAAGGTCAATGGCATCCTGGCCTGTATCAGGTATAGTGTGGCCAGTAGGTTCAGGGCAGTGATTCTTCCCCTGTACTCACCACTGGTGAGGCCACACCTGGAGTACTGTATCCAGCTCTGGGTGCCTCAGTTTAGGAAGGACACTGAGGTGCTAGAGAGTGTCCAAAGAAGGGCAACGAGGCTGGTGAACGGACTGGAGCATAGGCCCTATGAGGAGGAGCTGAGGGAGCTGAGGCTGTTCAGCCTGGAGAAAAGGAGGCTCAGGCCTCATCACTCTCTACAACTACCTGAAAGGAGGTAGGAGTGAGGTGGGCGTCAGTCTCTTCTCCCAGGCAACCAGCAGTAGGACAAGATGGCACAGTCTCAAGCTGTGCCAGGGGAGGTTTAGGTTAGACATTAGAAAGAAATTCTTTACAGAGAGAGTGATTGGGCATTGGAATAGGCTGCTCAGGGAAGTGGTGGAGTCACTGTCCCTGGAGGTGTTTAAGAAGAGACTGGACGTGGCACTTAGTGCCATGGTCTAGTTGACAAGGTGGTGTTGGGTCATAGGTTGGACTCGATCTCAGAAGTCTTTTCCAACCCAGGATTCTGTGATTTTGTAAACAGATTATATATCTGTATCCTGTCCTTTCGTAAAAGTTCACTTCCAAATTCAATGTGATTTAATATCTTTTGCAAGACTTCAGACTACCTCTGAAATTAAGTTATTGTCTACACCTAGATGTTAAGAGCTGGGAAAGGGTCAGACAGACAGATTTCTCCCAAAGACCTTGTCTACCCAGAAGCATTGCAGCAAAATTATTCTGCTTTTAATTCTTAAAGTGGATTATTTAAACTATGTTAAGTATCAGGTAGCTGTTATTCATCTGGAAGGGAGTTAAGTTAAACCAAATCAAGGTATTTTTAATTCCGAATGAACATCTATACAAGGACTTAATTAGGTTTAACTAATCCATTTTAAATTCATTTTTACAGATTAATTCTCCTGAACATCTCCATGTAAATAAGCTTTCAGTGAGCTAAATGTATTTTCAGTAAATTATTACCAAAAACACATTCTGTTTCAAACATGGGTTGTGTTTTGGCATGTATTTTCTTTTTAAACCCTAACTATCAGAATATACAACAGAGACAACATGGCACTAATCCATACTAGCAAACTGACTGGTATATTAAAAACTTTTTTTATTTTTAATGAAATAGTCATTTCTTTTAACAAGATTGGTTATTTAAACTAATGTTTTACCAGCTACTGTTAAGTAGCAAAAAAGCCAGACCAAAATGAAAAACAAAGTTGAAACTGGTTATTCTAGAGTACAGGCATTTTGAACATAAAGATTTAATTTGAATTAATATTTGGAGAAACCCATACGAATATCTTAAAAAAAAAAGACAAACCCCCAGTTAATTTACTTAGAAACAAGTAAGGATAATGTATCCTACAGAGCAAAAAAAAAAGTCAAGGAATGAGATGTGGTTTAAAAGGTTACTTGTACATTTAAGAAAAGTTTATTCCTATATCTGCATGGGAACACAGTAACCTCAATGTTTTGGAAGCAGGAGAGGGTAATGAATGTAGCCTCAATGCTCAGTTCTATCTTAGCTTTCTTAGTTTAATTTGGGGCAATTCATTTCCCTTCCTGTACCTTACTTTCCCAACATGTGACTAACAATACTGAATTCCTCTGCAAAGTGCTCTCAGATCTATGGTTGAAAAGCATGTAAGAAAAAGAGAATACTGTATTACTGTTTTACTATTAAGGATGAAACACTGACATAATATAACCAACAGATATGTGTTCAAACTCCTAGCAGGGAAAAAGTCTTATACAATGATAAAAAGTGCAAACTGATATATTTGCAATAAAAGCCTAAAATCATAAAGCCTCTGAAAAGTAATGAACCTAATACTTGTAGATTTCAACAAAATGCATTGTAGCAAAGTTTAAAAGGGAAATGGACCAGGGGGGATTAAGGGAATTACATTCAGGTCACATGAATTGATGATAAATATATTAATACTATAACATTGACCTCCAACAGACTGCTTGGAAAACAGTGAAACATTATAAATACAAAGGTCATTGCAGCTAAGAAATGAGGTGGATTCCCAAGATGGAGTCACTAAACACAGAAAACCCTCAGTAGTAAAATAAAGAGCTGTAACATGAAAGTTCCTTCATATAATTCTCTTTGTTGCTGAGCTGGCTTCAAACCCAACTACAGGCAGAATTATGTGTATGGGGTAAAGGCTAGGGCACCTAATGACATCAGCTTCAGTGAGGAGAAAGTTAAACATTTTCCATCCTTCACCACCCCAAAATAACTGTCAGACAAGGAAAGTAAAATAATGAATCTGAACACTAGAATATGACTTTGAATCAAGTAGTTAGCAGTAGTATAATATGTATGATCACATAGATATATATATGTATTATAGTTTAGTGCTATGAGCATCTTCAGTGCTTTCTAACATTAAAGTCATAAGAGGCTCTATTTTTTTTTTACCCAACACAGCAGAGGTCTCCTTGGCTTACAATAATGCATTTTTGGAGCTGCTTACTCAAACTTTAAAGCTGCTAAAAAAATGTTTTCCACATTATTTGCTCTACATTATTCCCTCTTATTTATTTTTTTTATTATTTTTAAGAGACACTAATATCTTCACATTAGTATTTTCCTGTGAAACACAAATTTCTCAGGGAAGAAAGGAAAGGCTATCAGCACCATAAGCATTGCTCCATCACCAGCAATCATTACTTCTTTACACTATTTGATGACTGAAGACTTTTTGTGGCAGGGGATGCAGGCAGGAAAGTGGGAGAAAATACACAGTTCTGGTTTCATTCCAAATTTATAGTAAAATTAATTTCCCTTCTCTCCTGGCTGAGAGTCCACATGCCTTCTCTAAAGCAATGGCATGATTTGGCCTAGTTTACCCTCTCTCTGAGCTACACAAATGGTTTATATCTGAAGCTCAGTAAGGAACAAGCTTTAGCACCATCGCAAGTACTGACATACACACATAACATTTCTGAAATAAAAGAATATTCTGCCATTTTCTCCTCCAGTATTTCAAAAGAGCCTATTCCTCTTTCTAAACATGGGTGCCACCCTCCTTTCTCTGGTCTGTGACCTGTGTACATTTCAAAAAAATATGCCAGTCTTTTACTTTTTTAGTGCCACTCAAAAGTGAAATATTTCTCTTTTTTTTTACATTTTCTTCCCCTAAGCAGGGATTGTTGAAGTTATCTGACAACCTACAGCTTGTCACACAAAGTAGAGGAAAAAGCATGAAGGGACCTGTCGTGAAAACAACAGGTCTTAAGTGGAACACAATATAAGGGGCTGACAGTGAAAACTGGATAACATTCACATTCGCCAGTTGCAAACAGAGAAGGAGAGAGACAAGTCTAAGGATAATAAGTTAAAATACACTTAAACCTTCATTTAGCTTCTTATAAGACCAAAGGTTAAAAGTAAGTTTGACACCTTGTTCTATTGCCTGTGCTCACCCTCAGGTAACAAATGAACCAATGAAATATAATAATGGGTCCCTCTGAGCCATGACACTGCATCACATCTATCATATACCACAGGAATATCAGATGTACTCTTACGGGCAATTTAAAATCACTAACATGTCTTTTAAAAAATGCAGCAGCCACAACATTTTTAAGTGGTTTTATTTATTCTATCTCACATTTTTTCTTTAATGATTTATCTGTACATAAGATTATCTATACATCAAGAAGTATTTATTTTGTTTCTAAATACTGTCTGTATGAAAACATCTAAATAAAAATATCTAGTATTCTCATAGCTGCTCTTACACCTTGGTCACAGGTTTTTCACACCTCATAACTACTTTCTTTAGTTCACAGGTCCCTCTGGAAAGTAAATAAACTGTATGTTGATATATAGCTTTGACTGCTAATGTCTCACTTTATTTACTTTGTATGAGAGTAAATAAATAAATAAATAAATAGGCACTAAAGGACCTCTTGAAAGTAAATCCCATGTGATTTTTGAGCTAAGGAGCTAAACTTGACTCTGTGATATTGATTTAATGACAATTAATACTGAAAGTCTTCCCTTTAAAATTTTCAATTGTGTAATGCCATGAAAATTTAGATGTATGCCTCTATGAACTACGCATACAACAATTCCTATTAACACTAATGAAACATAGTAATAAGCCACAATTCTGGCACGTTAAGAGTTTTTCTTACAGTGGCGTATAAATGCCCTGAATCGAGATACAAAACACACATAGGAATTAAGTGTTATTATTCCCATCTTACAAGTAAGAAAATAGGCACTGCAGGATTGGTTTGCAGAGTTTAACATGCAGGTTTCGTTCCAGAAAGGCACTATGACAAGTGGTGGGATTTAAAAATGTGCTTAAAATTTAACATGCCCTAAACACTTTCCTGACTGAGTCCTGGGTGTGCATCAGTGACAAAGCTGTAACACAAAACTTTGGCTGCCAGCCTCAAGCTCCCAGTCGTTTGTGCAGCCAAGGTAAAGCACTGGCTTAACGTCTGCATATGCTGAGCGCAGATATTGTTCAGCAAGCAGTAAAAAGCATGAAACGATAAAGAATGGCTTATAAGGTAAGCACTGTAGCTTCTCCTTGGTTTTGAAAAACAGTAATTCAGATTTCTTCCAAAATGGTGTTGTCTCTCTGTTTTACATTCATCTCCCTATTCTTTCCCTTTCCTTTCCTTCTCTTTAAAAGCTGCTAACATCAGCTGCTTCTTTGTGGATTTTTCTTTTTGCTCCATTGCCTACAAATTGCTCTAAGCTCTTCATTCCCTCTGAACCTGTTCAGCTGCAGGAGAACAGCTGTACAGCAGGCTGTTTCTAGTACACCTCTGGAAAATGTATAGGAAATGTTAACAAGCCATATAAACCAAAGTTTTTTGTCTTCTGAAGATTTGAGTGGGGATATAGATTTACATATATTTAAACCTGCATGCATCTAAGCAAATGTACAGTTGGGAAAGATAAATAATCATTAAAATACTAAGTACATTTCTCCAGAGAGTAAAATGTCTAAAATTCTCAGTCTCTGATTTACATCCCCCAGGGGTGTCGGACGATGTCCAACCATGTCAACTGGAGTGGAAAAACACTGCACGTCAGCACAAGAAGGCCTGATTGCTCTAAAACAAATGTCTTTTTAATTCCTTATCTCCTCAACCCCCTCCCCTACACAAGAAAAGTGTTCACTGAACGGACTGACGTTGTTCAATTTCTTACTTATGTTCCAAAGATAATGAACGACAGTATTCATTTTATCTCAGAAGATAAACATATTTGCAGAAAAAGCATGGTTGTTTTATTTTTCTGGTTTTGTTTTAATAATCAAAAACATTAAGATGAGAATCTTGATTACAAGTCTCTAAATAAAGGACAAATGTGAGAATACGTGAAAATTACAAAATGATGCTTCTAGCTGAAGAAAACCAATTCCGGGTTTCTGACCGGAGCTCAAAGAAGGAGATGGAAAATTTGCTACTGGCTTCTAAGTGTTCTGTCTAAAGGACCTGGTTTAATCCAGAAATGAACTTCCTTTTCTGCTGACATGGACCTGCAGTTCAAACACATAATACATGCAAGGTAAATCATCATTTCTAATGTTGATGTTATTGTTGCGCTTTATGGGTCTACGAAAAAATGCTGGATAAATCAAACTACATTGAAGGTGCAACACTAGTGACTGTAGGGGTGTTCTTAGTTCCTCTTAGAGGGTATGGTTCTCATTTGCCAGATATTTAAATGTCTTCTGATATAATTCCTTAATGGAAGCTTTTGTTAGAGCAATATTCTTATGGTTTTAGAAAACAAGCTTTTTTTTTTTTTTTAAACACCTTTGTCTTGGAGGAACAAACATGAGAGAAGCTACAATGAATAACCCCAAATGACATAAGAATTATTCAATTCTGATCCTTCAGTAACATCATAATACAGGGGTTTTTTTTCTTTCTTTCTTCTTGTTCTCCATTTGCTTCTCTAAATTTGAGGCAGTGTTCCCCTACCAGCCTCTATAGGTTGCCAAGGACAAGGGAAAGGAGGTGGAGGCATTTTTGTCCTCCTCCTCATACTAATTGGTTGCTCTTCATCCTGACATCAAAACAGCTCAAACAGGGCACTTCTGAGACAAGGAGGGGACACAGTTAGCCTGAGAGATCTGGAGGAGGTGAAACATTATTTATGCTATGACTAGAAACTAGAATATTTGGAGGTCCCAGTACACCTGGTAGATCCTAGTGCTACAGACTTCACCATGGCCAAAGTGTTCTTGGGTCTCTGAAGAACTCCAGAAAGACCTACTGATCCTTGTCTGAAATGTTTAATGGTGTTAGGATACTTGAAGAATCATAAAAGACCCAAACAGCATTAAAAGGTTTTGGTATAGCCGACCAGTACTTCCAGAGGAAGGACTTCTCAATATGAGTAGCAGATCTTAACACTTCACCATTCAAAACATTTCATTGGAAAACACAGCATTTCTAAAGTTGATGTCATCCAGTGCTCACACATAGGAGATCACATTACAATCTGAAAATCAAATAAAAGCCCAGAGCAAGCCACTGATAAAACACAAAATAATAACTGTGGGATGGCTCATTAACTTCCAAAGTTCCTAAGAGGTTGGAGATTTCTGAAATGTCTGTCCTTCCGCAGTGCCTGCAAGCCTGATATGGGATTTAATGAGTTCTCTGTATCAACATAAAAAGAAAGGTTTTCTCGTTTACAATTCATCCAGTTGTCTTTTTACCTCTCTAAAAATACATCTATGACAGAGATTTAACTGCAATTTTACAGAACAGTGTTCTGTTTCAGTAAAATGAAAGAGACCAATACCTTTTCAACAGTTAAAAACTGATGCTTTTATGCAGTAGAGAAAAAATTGCAAATTAAATTTATTCTAGAATCCATTTTTATTACTGGTTTTCTCCAAGAAAAATGAAATCAATAAGAGGAAGGACTTCTCAATATGAGTAGCAGGTCTTAACACTTCACCATTCAAAGAGTTGAGGTTTACTTCACTGACAATAAACATGACAATAAAATCTTCTTAAGATGATGAGTTATGCACTGATAATTCTGGACAGAACATGCTCAATATCTACTGTAATCATACATACAGTTTTGTTTATTTTATTTTTTCCTCAGAATTACCCTGGAAAATTACAATATCAAACTAAGAGTAAAGAAATACAAAAGCTTCTAAATGCAAAGAGAACAATCTGATAAATTTCAAAAAAATCTACTGGAAAATAACTGCGGTGGGGATAAGTGTTAGATGAATCCCCTGTGACTGTGGGTGGAGAAGGATTGTAATAATTTCAGTCCTTTTCAAAAATACTGAGCAAGTCTTGTGGACCTGATGCTATGGCCTTCTAATTTTCAGACTCCAGCTAAACCACTAAGCTACCTCTCTCTTAACCTGACCAAAAAGAACAAAAGAACTGGTAGGGTTTATTTAATCTTTGTTGTAAAAATCTGACCTTGATACTGCATTATTAGGTTTGTTTCTTAGTTTTTCATGGAGTTTTGTAATTTTATCTTCAACTGTTTCCATTTCAAAAGTGAAAAATTCAAAATTAGAGGTTACTAGATACATTGGTACACAAAAAATCATTAATAATAATAATATCTAGAGCTTAAAGTTGATAAAAAGGTAGAGTAAAACAGGAAAATTTGACTCCATTATGGAGGAAAATTGGTTATTAAAATTAATGTGTTTGAGTCAGAGAACAATGTTTATACACGTACTGTGGTACATACTGAATAGTTACTTACACCTTGAAAATCGTAGATTTTATTTTGATTGCCAAGTAATTTTAACATCAAGTTCTACTCCAACGATTAGACTGACTCCAAAGCAACCTCTCTCCACCAGGTTTCAGCATTAGCTAAATTTTACCCAGCATTTGCACAAATCTGCAATTTAATCAACAGATGAATGCAAAAGAGTTTCATTGGTAAGGTATAAAGAATAATGTAGGATTTGCACAGTCTTCTCGTGCTACACTGCTCCCAACTAAACAATGACATTTGTGACCTTGTTGTTTTCAGTTATTTGGAGGCTGATGGGATTCTTTCCTCCAGTCAGTTTTAAGATTTAGTGGAAAGGTTATACATTTTTGGGAAGATGGTAAAAGAATTCTGTAAATATGACACCAGTGGAGGGATTAACACAGTATGTTTTCACAGAATCCAAGAATATGCCAAGTTGGAAGGGACCCATAAAGATCATTGAGTCCAACTCCTGGCCCTGCATAGGACCATCCCCTAGAGTCACATCATGTGCCCGAAAGCACTGTCCAAACACTTCTTGAATTCTATCAGACATAGTGCTGTGACCATTTCCCTGGGGAGCCTGTTCCAGTGCCCAGCCATCCTTTGGGTGAAGAAGCTCTTTCTAATATCCAACCTAAACCTCCTCTTGACACAACTTCAGGTCATTCCCTTGGGTCCTGTCACTGGTCACCACAGAGAAGAGATCAGTGCCTGCCCCTCCTCTTCCCCTCACGAGGAAGTTGTAACTGCAGTGAGGTCTCCCCTCAGTCTCCTCCAGGCTTAACAGACCAAGTGACCTCAGCTGCTCCTCATATGGCTTCTCCACAAGGTCCTTCTTTGTTGCCCTCCTTTGGATACTCTCCAATATCTTAATACCGTTCTTATATTGCAGTGCCCAAAACCGTACACATTGTTCAAGTTGAGGCCATACCAGTGCAGAACTGAGCAGGACAATCCCCATCCTCGACCGGCTGGCGATGCTTTGCCTGATGCCCCCCAGGACACAGATGGCCCTCCTGCCTGCCATGGCACTGCTGACTCATATTCAACTTGTCATTGACCAAGACCCCACATCTCATGCAAAGCCATAAAATGAAATTGTTTACTGTTAGTTGCTTAGGTTTTGGGTTTTGCTTTGTTTACTTGTAATTGTAAGGTAGTCAAAACAGTATTTAAGGAATAGAATGATGAAAGCTACAGCATATATACTCTAGCATACGTTGTCAACGCTTTCAGGTTTAGCTTGGGGAGATTGATTTCATCCTTGTGTTATGTGGGGCTGTGATAAGTTCCCATTATCTGTGCTCAGAATTACCTGTCTGATGATGCTAACAAACAGCATGGATGCTAGGTGCCCAAGGCTGTAACAGCATTTGACTCATTTCACTCGCTGTGCTGCCTACAGCAAGTTAGCACCTGACATACCTAACCAAGCAACAGCAAGCAGTTAATGGGATTCAACCAACAAAATTAAAAAAAAAAAAAATAATAAAAAAAAGAAATAAAAAAGCTCCACCTGCTGCAGTAACCTTATGCTATTTAGATTTTGCTGACTTAAGACATTTTTTCAACTCTTGGACTAAATTTAAAGTCACAGTAAAATATTATGTTTTCTAGGCCCTAAAAAATACTGTAGCTACATTTTAGGTAGATTTATTAAAATATCACAAATAATTTATATATCTTTGCCATAAAATTTAGTTATCACAGGTTTGTAAAATGTCTGCAAGTGCTTATGGTACAGTAGCAGCCTTGGCATCATTGACAATCTGTATTATTACAACAAGTAAGTTTTTCTTTCAAGTTGTCTAGTTACAACAAAAAAAAGTCTGGATCTGGAAGAACAAATATCGTAAGTTGTGATTCTTCCACTGTCATTTCCCTCATATATACACACCAAAAGACAAATCTCTCCTCCAGCTTTGGAGTCTTCCTTTAAGTTCTCTAGGGTAGATTTTCAGCACTGCAAATTTCACTTTCTTTTAGCCAGGAAGCTCCTCCTTCCAGTGACTAATAGTAAATATGAGTATTTACAAAATCTTTATTATCATGTTCAACACTCTTGTCCCACCTGATGACAAAAGGATCCAGATGTATATTCTCTTGATTGTCAACATTCCCATTCTTCAGCTCATAGGTAGCCTGCAAATTGCACATACAATGGTAAAACCGTATTCCACTTCAGATGCTAGAGAAATTTTTAAAGGACTCACTTCATGAAAATTCCGTGGCCCCTCTTGACTACTTTAAACCATCTTCATCCATCTTGTAGTGATGTTACTGCCACAGGTATCATCAAATCCAATATTTTAATTTATTTTTAATTCTACTAATGAGATTTTCACGTAAAAAATCATTCAGAGATCACGCTGCTCAAGTGACAATGGGAGAAAGAGAAATGTATTTGCAGTAAAGATCTGTATCAATTCAATTGCAGGGGCGGCATCATGGCCAGTATACGTGCTGAGAGGAGAGAATGGAATGGAATGGAACTATTTCATTTGGAAGGGACCTAAAACAATCACCTTGTCCAACTGCCTGACCAACTCAGGGCTGACCCAAAGTTAAAGCATATTGTTAAGGGCATTGTTCAAATGCCTTTTAAGCACTGACCAGCTTGGGGCATTGACCACCTCCCTAGGGAGCCTGTTGCAGTGTTTGACTGCCCTCTCAAAGGAGTGCTTTTTAATGTCCGTTCTAAACCTCCCTGGTGCAGCTTTGAATCACTCCCATGTGTCCTATCCTAGGGAGAATATCTGCTAAGCATTTTTTAAAACAGTACCAGGAGTAGATCAAAAGGAATTATATTTAAAAAAATATGAAATTTAAACATGTCAAGGAGAATCAGTCCAAGTTAATTCTGAAAGAGGTAAGATTGTGGTGTTATTGTTATTCTTGTTTGATTCATTTTAACACATTTGTGTTAATATCGTGCTCCATGGTACTCTCATCTCTTGTGGCAGAACAGTTAAGACTGAAAAATGTTTAAATATAACAAAACTATTCCAGAACATAAAAGGTCCTCTTGTAACAGACTAGAGAATCAGGAACACTCACACCATCAAATCTTCTGACTGACTGATCATGCCAAAGTGATTTCCAATTGCTGAAGTGTTCTCTTTCATTGTGTGTGAATAACGAGGGGCTGAATGTGCCACTCAGCAAAAACAAAACTGTCAAGTTTCTTGAACTTAACTATTTAACTTTTCCTGGTTTAGGCTTGAATGCTTTTTTTTTCTTTTTCCCCTCCCCTTTTTTTAAATAATGTGTATTTACTGGTATAAGACTTTCCAGGAATACCAGCAAATTGACTTTTGGCATGAACATGAATACAGAAAAGTCAATGAACAAAAAAAATCCCTTCTGTGGACATATTAAACTGGTCTACCGGGAGGACAAAACATAATTAAAATATCTGCATCCTGCACTAATCAAACTGAATCTATTCAAACTGACTAAGAAGAGTACAAAGGAAAGAGCTGTTCTGCTATCCAGCAGAGAAAAAAAGTTACTGACGGATGTGGAGGCCAAAGCATTTAATGTCTTCTTTGAGTTAGTTTTAATTAAAAAGGTCAACAATGAAAAGGTGACTAGCAAAATTAATACAAACAACAAAAGAATTATTTCAACTAAAAAATACAGACAGGTAAGGTTACAGAGTACTTAAGTAAATTAGTTTTCAGAACAGATGTGCCTGAGGAACTTCCTCCTAGAGTACCTGGATCCTCCTAGAGTACTTGGAGAACTGGTAAAGCCATCTCAGAACCATGTTGCCATAAGAAAAGCAGTCTGTGAAGGCCACACGAAGTATCAATAAAATGGAAAAAGTTAAAACATAATATTCCTTTTCAAAAAAAGTAAGGAAGCAGAAACTTAGATATAACAAATTTTTCTGTCACCTATTAAGTCTCAGAAAAGCCCTGGAACAAATGAACAACATGATTTTTAAGTAGCTGGAAATATGAAAAGGATGTAAGAAAAGGCAAAAATCAATTAGTCAATCCTTTAATAACATGCAACAAGTCAAAAGAATTCAATATCTCCACAAAATGGTAACAGACCTTGTGGAGAGGTGGGTCATAAGCAAGGTCATTTATGTGTGTACCTCTTGCCCCTGAGAAAATCCTCAAACACACAAAAAAAAGGAACGTTTATCTCAGTGTTACTAATATAGTGTGAACGCAAAACTGATTATGTATAGTGTACTCATGCCTACACTATTGCTAAAAATTGTTTTTTACTTTTTTTCCCCCTAGCAGGCCTGCTTGAAATTTTAACAATAAGAGTCATGGAGTGAGTGCTTATTGCATTTAAAGACTACACATGACTGGGCCTGCCAGTGGCACAGTTAGGGCCAGTCAGAATGGAAGGTCAGTCAGAATACAAATTTCTGAAAGGCAGGAACAAATCCAGATATAGCACAATTGCATGGGTAGAGGTTTTTCAGGGAAGGATCTAGAGATCCAATCTCAATCTAATCTGGAAAGAAATTGTGTCATTCTGTTGCAAGAAACACATCTTGGATATGTAAAAATGAAAAGCACCTATAGGATACAAAAGATAAATCTTATGCTTTGCTCCATGTTTGGGAAAACTCGACATGGATTGTTTCTATCCTGTTTGGGGCAGCTCAAAGACACAAACCAAGAGAAAAAAGTCAAAAGGAAAACTATCATGAGTCTGACAAACAAGGAAAAATTTGAGATTTAACACCCTGAGATTGTTAAAGCTAAAGAAGAGGAGGCTGAAGATAATGATGATAGCAATCTTTTAATGCATAAAAGGTAGATCTACAGAGGAATGTCTTGCCCATGATAAAGAGCTAGTCAAATTAAATTGCACCAAGATGCTAAAAAGCTCTCTAACGGTAATAAAGATTACAGAAACACTAAAACAGATTGTTAAGCAAGCTTTGGAGTTCCCACTACTCGGTGTCTTTAAGAAATAAACATCTGTCAGGAATGACCTAGGTATAGTAAATCCTGCTTTGGAAGGCACTGGAGCATCAACCATATTATTTTTCCCAATCTTTTTTCAGTGCAAACTGGAGGAAAAAAATACTTTTTTAAAGATAAGTTCCTGTATGCCTTTACACACAGTCTGTCAGAAATACTAGCTGTATGTTTAAGAACTACTATAAATCATTTCTGCAGAGTCAAGTCCTCACCTCTGTAATGCCATAGGTAGCTATTGTACCTGAAATTATAGAGAACTCTGGAATTCTTTGCTACTTTCTCAACCATTACTTCATCAGACCATTTGTTTCCAGACTGGAGAATAAATCAGGTTCAGACAGATTCAAATTCCACTGAAAAATTGCAAGAGTGATTCGAATACGGTATTTTAAAGCTCATGCATACAATTTCAACACAAAACTCAAAACTGAGTATAGGAAATTCAGCTATGTCTGTAGACAGCTATGTTTGTAGACAGAAATGTCTACAAAAACTGATGCTATAAAAATACTTGCACACAGAATGATGTGATAATGAAACATATATCAGAAAAAATTATAGCAGACAACATGAATGGAAAACATATTTTAACTCAAATGGACACCTGTGACAGTGTTCAAAATTATTTATTACAAGAATTCCAGGTCAGAGCACACAATATTTGCCTACAAGAATAAAACAAGAAAGGGTCTCCTTTCACTGAAAATAGGACTATTACAAGCATTTCTAAATCAGTATCTCATCTAGTGCAGTACAATTAACTCAAATTAGCATACTATAAACAGCACTATTAAGAAATTTAAAGGCTTTGATTAAATGAAGAAAAATTCAGCTACAGTCATCACACAAATCTTAATTAAGGTCGCTTCCTCTGACATACAAAAAGAAAACAAAATCATAATCCCTGGACAAGTTGCTGCTATTGTGGGCAACTACTAAGTCAACACTTACATCACCAAGGTCAACTACAAAATAACCTTTATTGTGTGTGTAACCTATCCTCTCTGGCTTCACCTTCTCATCATTAGTCCAGTATTATAATAACTGCATAAGTAATGGCTATATACATATGTAGGCATATAAATGCGTGGTACAGCACACCATTTCAGAACATTAATTGTTGCAAACAACAATATTTCTGTTCTTTTTTTTCTTTTCCAATCAATTTTGGTATTTTTTATTACAGATTATCAACACACTCTTATTTTTTTAATTTAAGTGCATAGTATCAATTTTCAGAATATTTCAATCATTTCATAAGTCATATCATTTCACAGCAGTATACATGTTCTATTTTTATTACAATATTGTCCTTGATAAGAAAGGCTTAAAAAAGTCAATTTATGTTTTCTAATTTTCCATCTTCTTATTTCACATATTTGAAACATTCAGAGGGGAGTACCATGCAAATTTTACATTAAAGAAAATCTGTGGCAAGAAAAGGAATACTGTAAAATAACATTGCCATATCTAAACACATGAATATTCGTTACTCCAAAATTAGAAAGTACTATTCAGAAAAAAAAAAACAAACACACTATAAATCCTATGAATGTGACACAGAGACTTCCAACATAGGTGGGAACATATGTTGGATTCCAGATCTATCATTGTCCCTAGATTCCCTATACAGTACACTAAGCCATGAAGAGGACGCAATGTACCACCAGGGGTGGATGAAATGCCCCGAATGGGACAAAATGGATAGTCTTTAACCCACGTAAATGAAAGTTTCATGTCACAGGATTGAAAAACCTGTGGTAGCAATCCCTAATTCTCAGAGTTGCATCAAAGCACCTAGTATGGACCACGAGGACTGCAGACTGCAAACTAATTCTGTGTGGTCAGTTACAAACTCTTGCTGGGTCTTTTGTTAAGAGCATTTTCGTAATGACTTTAAGAGCTGAAGCTTCCCTGAGAATAAAACAAGTGAAGAAATAACGTACAGCTGTATTATCCTATGCAGATGAACTGGTCTTGCTCAGACTAGATCACAGAAAATGTGAAGATATGCTCTAAAGCACTGACTTTTTAATATTCTACCTCAAAAGGATAGCCTTTATTGTATCACTGACCAAAATCACATGAGAGAAGAGAGGATATTAGAAGCAATCTCTTTATATTATTTCTATATGCCTACAATTTCCTTATATTTATCATTATAAATTAACATGCTGTAAGACTATGACAGAAAGATCATGTTCAACTGCTGGCAAATCCTATCAAAGAAAATACCTGATATTTAAGATACAGTGATAATCAGCTCTGCTCAAACCTATGAAATTCAACATATTTTGTTCTGCACTGATCTACATTAATATAATGTTATACTGAGTTCCTCCTAGTCAAATACGTGATAAATTAATCAGTTACAACAAGCAACTGACTATAAAGCAAGCCTCTGAACACGTTTCCATTGCATTTGTCACTGCAATAAATGAATAAATCTTTCAAATCACTACTTCTGGTGCATTCCCAAAAACCCTCACCATGAAACCTGAATTACAGTATTCTGAGACATAGAAGGTTGCTTCTTGACAAACAAGCATGTTAATTGTCTTGCTTTATCTTTCATCCTTGGTAATTGCTTTTGTTCCATATGGTGACAAGTTAAGTGCCTTCTATTTGCATGCAAAAAAGCAGCGTGATTTTCTGATATCACAACTGCCCACATTTTGTGTCAAGCAAGAAGCTGGATTACCAAATCAAGTATAGTTGTGTGGGCAACATCATGACAACTTTTGCTAAAATTTTCCTTTGTCACTATCAGAGATAAAAATAGTGGAAAAGACACTATCAAAGAAATGTTTCTTAGCTTTTTACAGGACTGTTGAGATTCTCAGTTCTCTGTGCTTTGCTTAGAGTAACAGGTTCTGACCATTCAGGAAATCAGGTCCTTGAAAGACCAATTCAGTCTCCTGCCTGTGGAGCTGGTACATGCAAAGGGAAGAGCAAAAAGAGCAGGAATGTTAAGCCAGTTGATATTAAAACAACAGTGCCCTCTACTCCTCCAGCTTCACCCTATGCTTATGCTACTTTAAGCTTGTCTTGCTGCAAAGACCAATTTGTCGGTTTCTTCCTTTCCTCGATGTTACAAAAAATGGAGCTAATATAGTGAGAACAAGAAAATTGGGGAAAAAATCCTGGTGTATACAATAACCAATGAAAAGCCATATTATGCTTGATAAAGTGTTTTATACAAAGGAAGGAAACTGCCACTTTTGGACCTTTTTATCAGTAAGAAAAAAAGCATACTACAAGTCTTAAACATCATTTTCTGAACAGTTAAAACTATGGTCAGCACCAATTCAGCTGCTTCCTAGGGCAAATTTCACCCAAATCATATACTACCGGTCTGGAATACCGACAAGTTGTTCCAAAGGTTAATTTATTTTTTCCTAATTCAACCCACTTTCTAAAACCCACACAAATTTCCACAAGGATATTGGGAAACAAATCACTAAAGTATCCAACAGCTTTAATAATTCTTTCTCATTACGCCCAGAACTTAGATAGAAAAAACATTCACGAATATGCCAAAGGCTGGTCTTTAAGGTAGAATTAAACTAATAAACTTGGAAAACTGTTCCTACCAGGTTTTCTTTAAAATAAAACCAAAAATATTATCACAGACAACTTTTTTTTATTTTATTTTGAATTCAAAGCTTAGATATAAACATTTGAGATACAAACTTGTGAGAGGAACAACCAAAATACTGTGAGGTTGAGCTAAAGCAGGAAGATAGTAAATTAGAATAACTTGTCCTGATAAGCAAAAAGGGATTAAACATAGTGAAATATTGGAGAATATATTTAATCTTTACCCTCTATGTAATATTTCAATCTAAGGAGTAAAATTAATATGCTAAGGTTACGTACTTTGGCAATTATGTCATATTTAAATAACACAAATTTCATACTCACCCTGTACCTCAGTTTACAAATCACCACATTAGTAGTTATTATACAAATTTTCCCTTAAGTTATCCCTGAGCACAGTTTTCACCTTGCAATGCAGCCACAGCCTCTAACCGCTATCTTCTATCAGCAGCTATCCTCTCTCCCATTCAAGTGCATAGCTCTGTCAGACACACACACTAAAGGAACTTAGGTTTTGGAAATAATGCATAGATCAGACTGTTGCTCTAGTATTTTGAGACCCTCAAAGAAAATTCCTTGACTGAAAAGGCAAGCAGAATGTACTCTAAGCACAGCAGCAGAGCACAATTTTTTTTAAAAAAAATCTATTATTATTCAGCCTTTATCTTATAAAGTTACATTATTCAATTACAACTCCCAGAAAAGGAGAAATTACCTAAAATGAGATTTCTGACAGTGTTATCAGAATTCTGGAAAATAATCATAGGCTTCTCCTAAACAAAGGGTGGAACTGGATCTGCCATATTCTGAACTTAGTGTTAATGGTTTCATCTTTTGCACTTTACAGCTAAAATAAATATTTTATGGAGTATCAGTGTAGGAAACTCTTCAGGGAGAGTAGTCTAAGAGATTCTTATGAATCAATGTTTCCTTATGCATATTTATTTTGCCTCACAATGCTCTGAAAAATGGCAGGGTTTTTTTTTTTTTTTAAATCAAAGCTTCACTTCTTCCCTTACATAAAAGGCCAAAGCAAGAACAGATTGTGAAGCCATTATATTCATGGAGAGAAAAAGAGAGGTTAATTCAAAATTCTATGGTCTGTTGAACCCAATATCCACATGTTCCCCAAAGCAACAACAAACGCACCACGGAAACTCAATCAAGGCATCAAACCCACTCCAGCAAATGTGTTGTGCCAACCCATTATTAATGTTGCCTCTCAGGAAAATTCCGTATCAGCATGAACTTGCTGAAAATATTTTTCATGAATTCGCATTATACTATTTCCTTGACATTAAATGCCAAAGATGGCAAATCAGAAGAGGCCTGAGAGATGGAAGGCATTCAAGGATGCGTTCTGTTCACAGAACCAAACTGACGAACAAATTGCACAAGTACATTCAGAAAGGGTTTCACACACTGACAGTAGCTTTTAGTGAATTTGACAGGTTATAGATAAGGAAGTTGTCCTTGTGAAGGGAGCTTCTATGGACTCCTTCTCCTGTATTCCTCCCCATGCCAATCACAGGAACAGCAGTGAAGTATCAGTGAACAAACATACAATCACACCATTCAGCACAAGCATACGGAGCTTAATTGTGTTCCCTTGCATCTTTTCCTACTGCCAAATAAAAACACCATTGTCCTTGCTGAAGAATCCCCTTTCATGTCCCAAGAATCTCTGACAACTTAGTTGTGAGAGTCACACTGCATGCCCAAGTGGAAGGGAGTGGATATCATGTCTTCAAATATATCCCTTCACCCTCATTTTGGCAATACAATTTGAATGCAGTAAGCATTGCCGAACACACTGAGAAAGTTCATTCAGCAGGTGCTTACACAAAAAAAAAAAAAAAGCCATGCTACGATTTGTACGCAAGCTACAGGCATGTAATTTAAAAATGCATGCTAACTACACCTCAGCCTCACAGTTTCAGAGCACCAATCTTATCTGAGGTGATAATGCAAACATCCACTTCCATAGATGAACAACTGAAGTAGGTGGGAGGGGGAGGAAGAAGGAAATACTTTCCATAATGTGACCTAATTAAAACTGTAGATTATAAAGGAAATTGATGGCATAAAGGTTCAAATATTAAACATATATTTTTTTTAAAGATTAAAAATCATATTAGGATGTGACTCTTCATTAGCAGGCTTTGTGAGATGTGAGAACATTAGAAGAAATTTCACAAGAATTTTCTGTAATGCCAGTGACTGAATAATTTTGAAAATCCATCATTTATTTTCAGAAAAAACGTAATTTGATAAAACAACAGCAATGATAAAACACATCACATATGAAGTTGCTTTAAGTCATTATGGGTATCACTGATAAATCAGTTACAGCTAAATCTGTCACACACAAACATTATTTAGTAATCAAACTCAAGTTTTATATAGGTTGTTACTTTTTTTTTATTAAAATAGAACATGGAATAGCATTTTCACTGATGTGAAAGGAAAAAGTGACTTTGCTGAAGTATTAAATAGACCGTGGAAGTATGAAAAACATAGTAAGGATAATTCATTCAGTAGGAGAACAAACAGAATTCTGTATTCATTTCTTTAAATGTCTGCACTGAAAAATCAGCTCTTGGCATGTGTCATGCAGCTGGGACAAACTGAGTCTGTAATTTCATTCGGTGCTCCAGTTGGATTTGATTCCCTAACACCTCCTGCAAAAGGGACAAACTGTTGTTTTTGCAGAAGTCTGGGCAACTAACCCTACAGAAAGACTCTAAAAACACACTGGTTGGGAATGGAAGAAACTGTGAAATGCACAAGCCAACAGTTTTATTTGATAATAAATTCTATCTTTTGGCATAATTGCCATATGGCATATTATTTTCTTTTTTTTAATGTTTAGCAGTTTTTCATTAGAAAATAGTGTTTTCTTCTATTTCAAAAAATCCCTTTATTAGGGCAAACATCTTTTCTTACTTCCCTTTAAAGCCCAAGAGCCTGTCAAAGGTAAGCACATATTCACAATATCCTACTAGGCTGACACATATTTTGTTCCAAATGCTGAAGAAGAAAGCAATATTCAGATGAAGATGGACCAGAATCAGAACTGTAAATTAAATCAAACACATTAAAAAAAGGGATTTATAGCACATTTGCTTCTTCAATCTACAGCGCATTTATTCTAAATACCTCTTCCTAATGAGTAATTTTCTGGATGTCACCACAATTTACTAGGGTCAGCATCCAAGTGTACTACAAGCAACATATTTAAATCAGTTTATTTGGTCAGGAAAGAGCAATATAACCTGGCATATATCAAGAAATTATTACTTTGTCTGTACCCAGGGACAAAAACATTGCTACTGGAGGAGCAGCAAGCTGGAAGTAAAATACGCTTTTGATCACATAAATGAGATTCTTAAAAAGATGTTGAATAAATACAGATCTAGAGTCACTATTCCAAGGAAGATAGTAGGATTCTAGCTGCTAAATATAAGTGTTTGGACTCAGACTGTGAGAAGCATGGACAAAGATTCAGGCTAATCTGCATGCATCAGGCAACCTGAGAAAAATCCTGTCCTCTGGTTCTTACTCCCTCTTTGCACCCAAGGCACTCAACACCCTTTATCAAATTATTTCCATGTGGTCCAAGAAGGGGACACAGAGACAGGATAATGAGACAGCTTTCAGTTTCTGACTCTCCCACTCTACAGACCAAAACCAGAAAAAGTATCTCAGGCTTAATATTTTTCATCTTGTTATTAGTTTCCTCATCATGTATTATCACTCTATCACTTATGTAGGGTCTTAGGTTTTCCCCATACTGGAGAGAAAGGATAATTAAAAGTCTTTTAATTAGAAAGCTATCCTGTTAATGCTAGGAAGGACAAAATCTTACAGACTGATGAATTGAAGTATCATATGACTCTATAGGCTTGCAGTTCCCCATTCATTACCATATGCAGCATATTAGCAGAAAGGAGGCTATTTCTTTAAAAGAAAGCATGAAAATACATAAAACAGTAACTATCCTAATTTCTCAATTCAGTGGGAGTTTTGGTATGTGCTAAACTTGCAGTAAAAATGAGTTATGAAAATAACTGTCATAAAGGCCATTTTTAAAACATGAATAATTCAAATAAGTTCCTAATTTTTTCCTCAAAAAATAATAAATTTTCTAGCTTGTACAATTAATGCAGCTGAAATAGTGAGACTTTTAAAGCAGCCACTTATTCTATACAATAACATTTCATCAGAATTTTTATTGTGTTTATTTTCATAGATCTCAATAGACAATACATCCTGGGTAAGGAAAAAATGTAACTCATTTTACCAACCGTGCACAGTCAAAAGAGAGATGGAATTTGCACTTTGCATGTTGTGAACGAAAATTGAGAATATATGTAATAAGCATCCCTAAACCTTAATGAGTTATTGAGCTGTGTATCTCCTAGTGTGTCAATGATTCTTTTTAATTTATTTTCTAGTTTCAGCACAACTTTTCTGTAGGAATGGAGAGCCTGAATGAAATTAGAGTGAAACTATACAATGAAGTAGAATTAATAAAAAGCAAATACTATTGAAATTAAAACTGTATTTGCCCCAGGGTGAATGCATGGTGAGAATAAAGCCAGGAGTGGCTATGACACTGAAGCTCCAGCTAGAATCATCCCCAGGACTTCACAGCTACTCTCTACAGAGGCACATAAGCATACAGAGACAGGAATGATAGTTGCTGCTTAAAATACTGAACATTTTTGAACAACAAAGACAAATAATTTTATTTCCCCTCAAGATTAAATGAAGGAACTCAAACAAAATACATAACTTGTCCTCACAGTTCTTCCAGCAAAAACAGTTTTAGCAAAACCATCCTAGCCCAGAATTGGATGGAAAACATCTAAATAACAAATAGAATCCAGAAAGAAGTATGTGTATATGGCATAGAAATACAAATACTATCACACAGATGGAAAAAAAACCCATCTAGAAGATAATGAACAGAACCTGTGGACCCAGGATTCTGTTCAAATGAAGGGCAGGGTTTGGGAAACCACAGTTAGTTTCCCTCTTCCACAACAGGCTTACCATGTGACTTCTGCTAAATGGCTCAGGGTAAGCAACTTCTTTTGTGGGCTTTTCAGTTCCAGAGCTGCAAGTCAACTCTCTAGGAAAATAATTCTTACTATGTTTACATTGTAAGTAAAAACAGTTGTGTTTAATCATCTTTACCACTGAAAAGCTTTTCTGAACATCTAACCTAAAAAACCCTTCCTTCTATTTAAAAATTAGTATTTTTTGCTTATCTAAGTTGGCTTACTCACACTCTCAAGTGACCCTAGTATAGAGAAATATCACAGCTGAGCTACATCAACACATCATTTCTAATTACATGTCAATTAACATTGGCTAAGGGTACTCACAAAGTCTGTTGTTGAAGCTCAGAGGTTGTGCAGTCACCACGAAGCTTCTCTAACTCAGTCATACACCTGATGCGGGCACGAAATCAATTTCTTTGCCTTCTCAGGACTGAGTACCTCCTTCTCTAGTCCATTCAAATCCATGAAAAAGGCTTGCTAGATCAGTTTCCGTAGTAAGCACTCTTGGATCATGTTTAAAAATCTGGCACCACACACAAAATTTGAAGCAGTGGTTGCTGTTTTATCTAACAGGCTAGGGCACATATTCTGAACTGGGCTGAAGCCATTTTTCTTGATGAGAATGAAAACTACATTTCCCACTCCCACAGGGACATCTTCGTGCACAAGTTACGTGACCTACAGAGTGAAGATAAAACTAAGAAAAACTTAATAGTAGCATTTCACCACTAAATCATTGCTGCATTCAGGGACAGGTGAGAGGTGGTTGGAAAAGTAGGCTAATGATCCAGATTTATCAACTCAAGAGATGATAGCCATTGGTCAAAGAACATTCACATACAGTCAGGTAGAGTCACTAGACCAAAAATAAATTAAAAAAAAATAAAAATTCATTCACTTCCAAAGTGATTAGGATGAATTTGTCGTCATTATCGCAAAGTGCACATCACCTTGCCATTGCTTGTGCATGGTACAGTCCTGCAGTCCCGTAGCTACAGCATTACCCTGCAAACCTCAGCAGAGCCCTGCCGGCAAAGTACCAGGGAAGACTGTCTAATGATACCAAGTCTGCTAGACTTGAAAATGATGTCCTCACAAAATGGCTTAAACACACTTTGCACACAGAGAGACACAAAGAGAAAAAAATACTGGATACAGACAGAGATGCTTTAGAACATCTTTCTTCTATTCATCCTGAAATAAGGTAAAGCTCCTGGAGAAATTGCACAATTCTGAAGAATTAGGGGAAAAAATTCTGGCTAGTAAGTGAAAATGCAAATTTATGTTCCCACTCAGAGATTAATATAAAAATCTAGTCCCTCCCTTCATTTTCCCTCTACTTATTATTCACTAGATATTTGACTGTGCTAGCTAAATGTGATCCTTTCCACTCATTTACACCTACATCAGAAGTATCTGGCAAATTCAACTTCCTGAAGTATAAGTTGCTTCTACGAGCAACAAAGCTTAGCCATGAAGAGAAGCTACCTGCCTTCACAAGCTTCCAGAGAGATCCTACCCACTTACACACCTTAAATCTCTTCAGTACCTGCATAAAAATACATGCATCTAGGTCAGGAGAAATAGTTCAGTAGGCATCAGATATTAAAGCAAAAATTAGATGGCAACATTAGAAAATTGCTCCTGAGCACTTCCAGAAAGATAAGCAACACAACTTTCCACAGCCATTTATTGCAATGATACACAGACCTCAGTAGTTAGACAAAGGCCCGCAGCGTGATATCTCAAGTCATGTCAGCTTTCTGTCTTTTTGCTCATGGCTGTCCCATTTCCACTGGGAAATACTTTTTTTTTTCTTATTTCTCTGCCACATTTCCAGACAGGTGAATGAATAATGAAGTTCATATCACACAGAGCTTCACTGTGTTTTAGAAAGAATGTTACTGTAGAAAGAATTCTTTCATTATATTACACATATTATACTGCATACATCAAATATACATGTATGCATATGGACACATTTCTTGCACTGATGCAATGTTATATAAAAATAAACAAAAAACAACCAAAAGAAACTACTTGCAAGGAAAACATGCTAATGCTATTTTCCAAAATGCTTGAAGAGGTACCAGAGTAGTAAGAAACACATCTAACTACTTATGGAAATCAAATAATCATAAAAAAATAAATCTTTTTTCTTTAAAAAAAATCATGATTCCAAGCTATCTGATGGACTATTGTCCATATGTACCTGTAACATTTTCATAGCTCAGTTTGCCTTTTCTGGTGTGGCTAATCTCTTGGTACCACTAAGCAACACATAATAAAACACAACATCTGCTTGCAATGTGTATTAGAAGGTAGAATTTCCTGTCAAAGCACTAACATTTGGACAAATTTGAGCTTATTTGTTTCGCCAAAGTTCTCAAAGCTTCTGCAAACATTAGGATTCATAAAATTCAGGTGATAAATATTAGAGAAAATAAAGAGACAAAGGAAATGGAAGTAAATTTATTCTTTGCCTTCTAGCTGCGAATTTGTGGTCATTCCAGCTCCCTGCCTCTGTCGACTCACACACCATCTCCCATTCTCAGGTGCCATATCTTGGTGTATTAGGTGTAAGTGGCAAGGCTTTGATACTGGAGGGCTGCAGGGAAGCACCTGTGAGGAGCAGCTGGGGCTTCTCCCTGCCAGACAGATGGCTTAGCCAACCCATGGCAGGGCATCCTGAGCCCAGCATCCAAGGGGGTGGTATCTCAGGGAAAACAAATTTCAGAAAGGGCACAGGCAGTGAGAAGTGAAAAGGAAAACAGTGTGAGAAACAGCCTTGCAGACACTAAGGTGAGGAGGAGAAGGACAAGCTCCACACACCGAATCAAAGATTTCCCTGCAGCCTGTGGAGGAACCCATACCAGAACAAGTTTATCCTGAAGGATTCTGTAGCCCATGGATTACCCACACTGAGGAAAATTTTTAGAGGAAGGAGCAGCAGAAGAGTTGTTATATACTGACCCTAGTCCCATTCCCCATCCTTCTCCATCCCTTGGTGAAGGAAAAATTAGTGAGGGGGAATTGGTTGTTTTAATTTTTCTTTCTTTTTCACCATCCAACTCTATGCTAATTCGCAATAAATCAAACCCATTTTTTCCCAGTCAAGTCTGTTTTGCCTATGATGGTAACTGGTCACTGGTCTCCCTGTCCTTCCCTTGACCCATGAGCTTTTTCGTCTTATTTCGTGTCTGCCCTGCTGAGGAGGAGTAGTGAGAAAGCCACTGGGTGGGCCTCTGGCCAAGATCAACCCACGACACTTCATACACTAAATATTTTCATGCACTTAAGGTCCTGCTTCTGAAGACACAGGGAAGAGTCTCCATTTCAACAGAGTTCAACAGTTGTACTCCCAGAGCAGACTTTAGCCCCATCAGGATCAATAAGTTAGGTGTTCTTCTGCCTCCTTTTTCTGAGGATGTGATCTGACAGAAACTCTCAAGCACCTGTTGCAGATGGAGGTCTATACAGAGTGCCAGTGTAAGCACCACTTCTAAAATAAAACCTGGCTGCAGGAAGAACCATTGGTCCCAATTACCTAGTAGTTCAAGGACTGATGTAACGGGAGAAAATACAGTTCAATTCTTTTTCAAGAGCATTCCAACTCCTATTGCCAAGCAAAGTGCCATAGCCATCAGACTATGAGCTATGATGGGGTATTTTTAATCTGTGCTACTGAAATCATGCATGATGATTCATAAGACTCTGCCTCCTCTCTTCTATTAGCTTGATTAAATTGCTCTCTCCTCGTGGCAGTAAATTTTGCGGGTTCCACCCCAGTCACAGCACTCTCCCTGTGCACTACATGGGTGGCTACAGACCTAGCCAAGGTTCAGCCTTGGACACACATGCAAGAGTTTGGTATGGTAATGCTCAGAATACAGCCGCTGCTTCCTTTTTCACATCTCAGCATGACTGCTTCCTCTACAACTTAAATTAGAAAAATAAGCACTGTTGAGAATTTAATGATGTCTTCGCCTTTTACTGACAACAGATTACACTTGTTAAAGAGTTTTTGTTTGCTATTGTTTTACATCTAGTTTCCAGCACAAGATGTTTTTATACACTTCTTTCCATTCAGCCAAGCAAGAATAGCTATAGTAGCAGCTTGAAAAAATTGCTTCTTATTCATTTTCATCTACTGCCTGGGAACCAGATTTATGAAACAGATATTAACTATTTTATATTAAAGAATTCCCCCCCTTCACCACTAGCCCTGCATTTTCTGTTACCACTGGAAGGAGAGTAAGTCTGTTTATGTGAGCCAGGGCACTCCTGAAAACAAGATTATAAATCTCAAGTGGCTACAGCAGGGAAATATTTATTTTGTTTAAAATAAATGGAGAAACTCTTGGATTATAATTGGAGTCATATGTTATAAATCACTTTATTGAATAACACAGCCTTGGAACAATCACTGTCCTGGGACACAGCCTTCTACTACATAGTGAAAGTTTCACAAAACCACCTACAGTCGATGTTGCTAAGAATAAACATTAAAAACCAGAAATGCTTTTCCTTTCTTCTTGCTGGCACTTTTTAAATGTCTTTGGGCCTAACCCTTAGGAATTACACAAGCCAGACAAACTAAAAGCTGTCTTGAAGGCTAAAACAATCAGAATTTCTTTTATGCCCTTTCCTGAAATGGTGCCTTCTCTTCTATCATTAACGTATTATCTTCCATTAGTGGAGCTTATGCTTTTCACGCTGTGAGAACCTAAACTCCAGACAGAAATGTTAAGATGCTACATCTGCAGGATACGACTCTCCTGTGCTTGTTAACAGTACAAAGAAAAAAGCAAACACCAAATCTCATTATCATCAGAAGGGCAAGAGAGTTTCAGGAATTAAAAATAAAAATAGAGAAAAAAAACCAACATGGAGATCCTCACTGTCAAAATACGGGCAGTTAGATATCCCAAATTTTTCACCACTCCAGACAAGTCAATCAAAGATAACACAGTGCAAAAATATCTGAGTGACACTTCAAGCTGCATTCATAAGCAACCTGCCTCATTCAAAGTCAATGAAGAGACAGGACTTACAATCCCACACTGGAAAGTTATTGAAATGTGACTGACATCTCAAAGGAAAAGTGTCAACAGGATAGCATGACCCTGTGCTGAAACACTGCAAGGTTAATCAAAGTTATGGCAGTTGGGAGCTAGAAAGGCCCTACCTTAGACCGAATTCTCATAGTCATAACAATGATTGGGTCACTATCTCATTTTCATGTCCTCTTCCACTGACATTTGCACCCCAAGTTTGTATCATTTGTCCACTCTTCTTTTTGGTTTCATTTTAGAAAGGCACCAGTGATGTTGCCTGTGAGAAGGTTTTATATGTCTGAGCAATTATAGGTTTCCCTTTTCCTCCTCTGGGACTCACTGTGCTGTTAACATATGAACTAAGATAGTAAATATACCACTGGGAGATTAAAATACAGCGATACAAATTGCAGAGTTATAGATCAAAAGAGAGTAGATAAAGTCTAAGTTAGAGTATCAACAGAATTCATCTGAGCTTCCATGGAGCAATAAAGGGAGTAGGTAAATGCTCAGACTGTTTTTTAAAATTCCTGTCTCCCTACATCTGAAGAGTTCCTAACAATTCATTATTTATCAGTATCCCATCAGTGAATATATAATATGGACCTACCTCCTTCTCTCACCACCCCACCCACCACATTATTTTTTAGCTCTATAGAGACAATTTCCATTTTCCCATTAGTTAATGTACATATGCCAGTAACTATCATCTTTAATCAGTGCTATCATGGTTAAAATGTAGACCAGAACTATCCATTAATCTAACCACACCCTGCAAAGAAACAAAGCTAGTAATACAGATAAACTAAGGAATACAGGATATAGCCAGTGCAATAGTTATGTTGATATGCTTGCTCATGGTTACAAAATGCAATATATATATATATTATATATATATATATATATATATATATATATATATATATATATATATAAGGGAACTATCTGGTTTATTTTCTTCCTGAATGGCATCTTTTTATTTTCTTGAGTTTACTTCATATGTTTCTTGTTTTCTTATTCTGTCAGCCCATAGCAATATCTCACAGATACAAATAGCACCTTCTTGACACTGCATATCATTAGCTAAAAATGCTAGTGGCCCTATTCTGTTGGTTTCATTCCCTGCTCCTTCTCCTTTTCTAGAAGGCAAACAGTCTAGAAAGTAAATATGCTTTTTCCTTAGACCCTAAGGACCTACAAATCTTTTTCCTTTCATAGACTCTCTGCTTCATTTCTAAATCACTGCTGCACTGAATGTCACATAACATTTCCATTATAGAATAAGTCCTCCAGTCAATTATTTAATTAAGGAAGATTTCCAAATAATATCCCTTTCCCCAGTAAAAAACATGAGAACAATATGATAACAAAATATTTATTCCTTTATTATTAATATTTTTTAAACCAATTCTGGAGAAACTTCAGATGGAGGAAAGATCACCTTGGGAATACATTATATCAAACATGACCAGCAAGGACTTTTCTTTTAGGAAGAATAATGGCTTAATGTTTAATTAATCCTATCCATTTCTGCATTTATGGGAAGGTGGAGAAGAAGAGTCTGCTTTATAATGTGGAAAATTAAATATTAAAAACTTTGTGCCTATTCGACTTTACATTTTCTTGTTATGAATGGGTATTTTCACTTTATTTCACTTCCTTCAAACTACAAGAGACAGAAGCAATTACTGCAGCTCTGCTGAACAAAGGTATTCTCAGTGTACCTCTGATACCTCCTTGCCAATCCCAAAACAAAACAAAAAATTAAAAACCATTTAAAGTAATAATGGAACCTTTGAAACTCACAATCAAAGTGACATAGGTTACTCAAGATTACAGAAGACCAGGGAGAACTTCAGAAAAGCTGAATAAAGTTATGCATTTAAGAAACTCCACAGAAAAAATTCAGTGTAGACAAGAGCCAATATACACTGGATGAAATAATGTGAATTGCCCATATGTACAAATGGGTTCTAAATTAAGTGCACCTATTCAGAGAGAAAGATGTAGAAAGTACTTTGGACAGTTCAATAAAACCATTTGTTCCACGTACAACAGTAGTCAAAAAGCGCGGCAATATTATTAAGGCCTGAAGAATTCAAAGTGCTAAAAGACATAACAATAATGAAAATAAAACCTTTAAATACAGTGACTTTAAACAGTCTAAATTCTTGCCTTGCCTCAAAAAGCAGAATTTAAAAAAAAAAGTCCATCCCAAGGACAGCAGCAAAATAATGATGATGATTAAATATATGACAGCTGCTGAGCTGGGAGAAAGGATGGAGAAGCGGTATGAATGGTCTCTTTGAGCCACTCAGCAGCCATTTCTTCTACTTTTTGAGCTTCTTCTACACTTCTGAGTAGTACCTCTCAGAAGTGCCCTGGTATTGCACTGCCATAAGAGTCTTGACTCACTGCCACTCCAGCACAGAGCCCACTCTTGAGTCTCAGAACCCATAAGGTTCACAGCCCTGCCTCACTCATGGCTGCAGCTCCATGCTGTGCCTGTAGCCTAAGCAAACCATCTTGCACCAGGAAGAGGTGAGATGCTGAGGGCACCCACCTTCATCCCCCTACCCATCGCACAAACAATACAGCAGGGCAGGCTCAAGCCCAGATGCTCAAATGTGTACTTTTTAGTATGTACTATGAGAAGTAGTACAAATAATGAAATGTTTATTGTGGGTCTTAGATACTGCTGAGTGGAAAATTCTAAAAGGAAACTTCTTCCACATTTCTCCCAAAGCACAATTGTTTCTTCTATCCCTTGTGCCAGCCATCCTTCTTCAACTTCATCCTCACTCATGTCCTTGTAATTTTTCTCCTGTATCCACTTTTGACTCAGTTATCCTTCCTTTCCCATTCTCTTTGTTCACTCCTTACTTTCTGTGCCTCTTGCCTTCACAAAGGTCCTGGAGGTTAAACAGAGCCCAGACTGAATACACTTTTAAGCCTCCCTTAGTAATTCATCTTTCCCTTCCACTGCTGAGTGCTTGATATTTCTCTGGAGAGATGCAGCCCAGGGTGCTGCCAGCAATTGGCTGCATGCTGTGTTACATCCAATACTCTTAGATCTGACTTGTTCAATTCACATTCAGACCCCAGACTGACTACAATATTAAAATCCACTTTCATGTCCCATTTGTTAGCAGCCACTTCCTCACCGTGTGATTTTGGAGTGGGAATGCCCCGATGTACATACTTCTTACTCTGTATGGAAAAAAAATTATCCTAACTGAACTTAAATTTATCATTGATTTAGTGAGAATTCACATGGAGAACCTTGACCGTGGGATATACTTTGGTTCGCATTAAAATTATTCAGGAATGCCACACAGCCTTACTAGGAAAATATTAGTTGCTACATTTAGCTTTTTGTTTCTCAGTTTCATTTGATCTACTGTCCATGTCACCACTCCATTCTGACCTCCTTCTTTCACTCAAATAATGCTGCTGTGTAAATGAACTTCCCCTTTCCCTGTGACCACTTAAATTTTTTACTTCTTCTCATGCTTCCAGACCTCTGCTCATACTCTTCCAGAATATCTGGTGATAAGTCTTTATCCTTATCAATTATTGCCAATTCTCCACCTTCTTCCAGGCTGGGATTTTTTCTCTCTTTCACAGAATCACAGAATAGGTAAGGTTGGAAGGGACCGCAGTGGGTCATCTGGTCCAACCTCCCTCTCAAACAGGGTCATCCTAGAGCACATGGCACAGGATTGTATCCAGATGGTTCTTGAATGTGTCCAGTGAGGGAGACTCCACAACCACTCTGGGAAATCTGTTCCCAGTGCATGGTCACAAGCACAGTGAGGAAGTTCTTCCTTATATTCAGGTGGAATTTCCTGCGCATCCATTTCTCCCCTTTGTGTTTTGTCATATTGATTAGCACCACAAGAAGAGCCTGGCTCCATCCTCTTGATAACCTCCCTTCAGATACTTTTAGACATTGATGAGATACCCTCTCAGTCAGCTCTTTGTGAGACTCAACAGACCCAGCTCTCTCAGCTTTTTCAATGGTAATGAAGCAAGAACAAGAGCCAAAGTCTGCCACACAAGTGTCTTTACCATAAACCCCATTAACTTCTAGCCACTTTGCATGTGGTTTACATTATGGTGTTACATTATTCACCTAGTAAGAATTGGGACAGTTGTGCATAAACGTCAAACTACACAAACCTCTGTAAATACACAATACTAATAACAGTCCATCCAGAATAGTCACTGAGACAACTTTCATTTTATATCATTGCCCATAAGTGAGACCTAGCATAGACAGCTCTGACAGGCAGCCTGGAGGCCTGAATTTCTAACTTTAAGTTTGCTATTGGTTTGTTCAATGAAATTGGGAGAGCTGTATTCTTCTCTTCCCATCTGTAAAACATGATTAGTCAAGCTTAACTCCTATAAAAAGCTTTTAAATCTATGCAAACAAATGCCAAAGTAAGAACTAAGGTTTTTTTGCACGTTTTTAAACACTGAGAGGTTTTAAACAAGCCATTCTTACAGAGCCAGCTCCAAGGTTATACTTGAGCTCTGAAACTTCTATTTCATAGCTATGTATAGCCAATATCTTATGCAAATATATAGGCTTCTATGTGTCCCAGGTGTTCTGAAGCTGGATGTTTGGTTGTAACCCAAGAGAGTATTGGTAAGTGCAAAAGCCCCTAACTTTTCCACAAAACAGGGACGTCATTGTAGACATTAATTCACTATGAAATTCAAAAAATGGATTTGTCTGGCAAGGAATTTATAGTTAAAGACATCTGGAAAAAAAAAATGTTTCAGAGCTAAATAAGATATTGCAGCCAATAAACTGAGGATCAGAAACAGGCAAGAAGTTGGCCTCTCTTCTAATGAAAGTCCATTAGGGATGCCGATAGACTGTGACTGCTTTTCTTACTAAGTTTATTAATTAGGACCCTCAGGAAATTCAAAAGCAAAGAAGAGGGCAAGAAGAATGTTTGCCAGAATTGCTGGAGCATGTGCCAAACCCCCTCACTTTCAAGACATGTACACAAACCAGTAACACTTTATCTATTCCAGCACAACTGAGCTCAGTGGGAAAATTCCACTGAGTTCAGTTCACTATCAATTTACACTTAAGGGTAAAGTGGTTAAGTGTCTTGTCTAATTGAATTGTTTTTATTACAGGTTCTGGTTTGTCTGAACACCATGGCATTCAGTACATTAAGGATGCCATACATGAGTAGCTCAAAGAAGTTAATTCTGTTGGAAGTCATTAAAAAACGGAAAAAAAATAATACTTCTTTTTTCTTACTGCTTATTTTTACATTTTCCAGAAGCACATTTGAGTCTTCAAGACACTGCTTCTAACATTCATAAAGAGCAGCAGCCTGCATGCCAACTAGCTGGTTTGGGATTTTTGTTTGTGGTTTTGGTTTTGTTTTGTTCTTTGGGGTTTTTTCCCTTTTTGGAAAAAAAGTCTAAATGGTTAAAAACAAAGGGGGAGCGGAAGAAAAAGAAAAAATCTTGGGCAGAAGCTATGTCATTCTTGATTTACATCTGCCTGATTCTGATAGCTCAGTGATTACAGAATTCATTTTTAGAGCAAGTAATTCATGGAGGTTGCTTAAAAAAATAAATATGCATTTCTGATCTGAAAAATTCAATCTGTTGTGACAAGAGCCAAAGGCATGCAGACCTTTGAAGTACTCCATTTACTTTTATTGAAATGGTACTCCCTTTCAGAGTAAGGGGTACCCAAAATACTCCAATGGGTTCACAATCATTGAAGCAATTTGTATTTGAACTAACACTCGACTAAATATTTTTATCAGAAAAATCTCAGAATTGGTTAAATAAAACAGAAATAAACCAGGATTATAAAGAATGTCCCATTTGCTGTATCCCAAGTCACATATTTGAAAGCAATTCCTTCTCCCCAGGCTTTGTTTCAGACCAAATGACTCAATCTGGGTTGCAGCACACTGTGCAGTACCCTCTAGGTCCCTCAGAAGTTTTTACTTCTGCATCACATCTGCTCTCTGCACTTTTCATTAGCTGCCTGCCCTCTGTCTGTGCTACAGCTCCTGCTTAGCTGCCACATGTTCTCTATCCTCTGCTCTGGAACCTCCCCTACACAAGAAAATAAATCTACCTCAGTTCTACCTAGCCACTCCCTTTACAGAGGAACAAAGAAATGAAAATAAATTACATTCATCACACACGTACATTTTTGAACCAGTGCTGTTCTCTGTTGTTCTCACAAAACATCAATGCAGGCAAGAGAGCTTCATGACAGTAACCACGAACCACAGTGGAACATACATCACTGTCTGCATCTGCGCCTGTTTTATATGCTCCGTGCAAGGATCTAAAGGGGTGACATTCCGGTGGACAAATGGTGTTTCAAAATAATACTAATTTATTCTGCAGCCTTGCACAATCTGCACTGAGAGCTAGAGGCCAGAGATTGAACGGTATTACAGATCTCTTCAGCACAGACTCTTCTCCTACAAATGCAGAATAAAGTATTCATGAAGAGATTTCAGAGGTCTAAAATGACTGTAGAACTTTCAAGATGCGACACTCTGAACTAAGACACAGTCAAGTAACAAGTAACAAACCGGAAAGGCAAAATTTATCTCTTGAATGCAATAGATACTTACAATTATTTTATCCCTATATTCACTTACACAGATTTACTGAACTGCATTTCCAAAAAGGAACAGAATTAATTCACAAAAAAAAAAAAAACAAATACAAAACCAAACCAAAACCAAAAAACCAAAAGGAAACATAAGAATTAATGACTGGCTCTAAACAGAGCAGCTCTATTCCCTTCCAGCTTTTTGGTTTTTAATCTAAGCATACAAGAAAATGGCTGCTAGTTACACTTTTCTGATCAATACAGGATTGTCTTTTAAAATAAAAAGCTTTTCAAACTCAGCTTGATCCTTCATAACAAACACTTTCTAGAGAACACAATTTTTGAAACCAATTTTTATTACATACTTTTTTTAGCACTGCCAATGACTGCAATAAAAACCCCCAGTAACTAAAATTAAAAAAAAAAATGTTTTTTACTCAACCCACATGCACCAAGTTCCACCAGAAGTCTCCTTAAACAGAGTAATATGGAAACAATCTAACAGAGGTAACCTACAGTACTCCACCACAGCTAGGCTCTTTCTATCAGGCATACCTGAAGAACCAGACTAAACTCACAGTTACCTATATTCATTGGGATAGCACTAATATGCGTTCTTTTACAGAAGTAAAGCAGATGGAAACTCAATGTGGCAATACTGAGAAAGTCACAAACAATTTCACTTAAATTCCTCCATTCCAAGAATACTGAAGTCCAAGAGATGAACGGCACAGATCAAGCAAAGGGCACTCTCAGTCCAGCTATACTGAAATCCTACACTAGTCTCTACTAGAGAGGATCATATTGGAATATAAAGCTGAATTTGTAAATTTACTGAACACTCTAGAATACTCTCTGCAGTGAGTAGTGAATGAATGATCCCTTTGCTAGCATGTGACTGCACCCTGTTGCATGGACCATGCTCCCTGTGAACAAGTGTAAACCCATTTGCTGGTTATACACTGACTTCAGATTCACTGTACCTCATTTTTTCTTACTTTGCATGTGAAATCAAGATAAACTGTGCCCACTAAAAACACTCTCACTCAAAATCTTTCTCCCATAAGCTTAGATTTGACATTCCTGAATAATGGAATGGAGGTTAGTCCTTAACTGAATCAAATTACAGGACACCGCTTCTTATTTGAGAGATCGCTCTGAGACAAAAAGTACAGCTTCAGTTTTTCTTATTAGGTGGAAAGAGAAGGAGGAAAGCATTTATTTGTTTCTTTGGCTGGAAGGGTATTTTATTACACATAAGGCAGCAAACACATTGACGTATTTATTTCCCAAGGGAAGTGACAAATCAGTATATACCAGGAGAAACTTTGTCACTTGTCCTAGAACAATCCCCTCTGCTGCTCTGGGTGACTGCATATGCTCTGCCAAAAATTTTATTGTTTTTTTTTTTTACAGCTTTTTTGATGTTTACCATTAGGTTACCAACATCACAGATAAAACACCCCACACACAGAATTAACACAGGGATATACTCAGGACCTTGACAAGGTTCCGATTTCTTTTCTCAACTTAGAGAAAAATTGAAGTGGATTTATTTTTCTCTTCCTGGTATCTTCAGCACCCCTTTTTCACTCACAGTAATATGATGCATAAAATGTTTTTCAGTCACATATTTACAAATAAATCTTGGAAACAAATCAGCCCTAGTGTATTAGTTTATCAAATCTTTTTTATATATACCTTCTTAAATATCCTATGACTGTGGCATATAAGACTAACACACTGGCTATGGATGTACCATTTTGGTACTTTAAGCTAAAAAAAAAAAATCCTTTCAAAATTAGACACTCAAAGTTGTTCTACCAAGTCATTTGTTCTACAAATACCATAGTTAATAGTTAATAGTTAATAGTCAAAGCTTCTAAAGAAATTTTTTTTCACACATGAAACTATTATCTTTGTGCATATATTTAGGTAATTACACTTATTTTTTGTTACTTGTAAATTTGCGTTAAATTATAAAAATTATAATTCTTTACTCTGCTACCTATAAACACCCCTTTGTTGTTTGTTTGTTTGTTTGTTTGTTTTTAGTTCAAGTTTATTTAAAGCACATAATACCATAACTGGATTCAATGCACTAAGTATTACATTCCAAGCCACAGGCTCTGCCCTAAGAATGTGTCCTTTCCACTCTAAGGCAATAAAGAAAATGTGTCATGTCAGTCTCCTTAACTGTTTTACTGTTTTCACCTTGTGTTTTTTATTTTGTGTGGGTGCCATGGAGGTATGTGAAAACAGCTTCACTCAGGTAACAAAATGAGACAAACTTTTTAACTGGCGGCCAAAAACAGTGGCCAAAACTCACACACACCAAAGGGGACTATGGCAGTGGTCACTCATGGTGTTTAACAGGTTATGGACTCACTGAGCCGTTCGGGGATATTGTTATTACATGGGCAAGGATGATGACCCAAAGTGTGCACTCATGCACTGACACATGAAGAGTCAGACCAGCAGATCAAGTTGCTCCACCCAAAGGTCCAAAGGATCACTCGGGGACATCCAGCAGAAAAGTAGTCACTCACCTGCAGGTGGTGAGGGCACCTGTACTGGGAAGTCTCTGCGGGCAGTGTCCCAGTTTCCAGGGCAAGGCTTCCCCTCACAGACTTGCTGCCTCCAGGGAACCTTTTGTGGGCTGGTCAGCTAGGGCTCATGGCCATACATGGTCATGGTCCGGGTCTGGTCTCTGGACTGAGGACTCTCCTTGGCTGGGGGCCCTGTCTGTTGGCCAAGGGGTTCCACCCTTCTCACCATCCCTGTTGGGTGCAGTGTTGTGGATTGTGGTGCATCTGCCTGTTGTGGTTTAACCCTGGCCATCAGCTCAGTCCCACACAGACACTGGCTCACTCCCTTCTGACAGGATGAGTGAGAGAACTGGAAGGGTGAAAGTGAGAGACTTTGAAATAAATGTTTGAAATCAGGTTGAGATAAAGACAGACAAAGCAAAAGCAGAGCAAAACAAGAAATTTATTCACTACTTCCCATGGATGGGCAGGTCCAGGAGAGCAGGGCTCCATCACAGGTAATGGTGACTTGGGAAGACAAATGGCATCACTCTGCACATCCCCCCCTTCCTCCTTTTCCCTTCAGTTTTATATGCTGAGCAGGATGCCATACGGTCTAGAATGTCCCTTTAGTCAGTTGAGATCAGCTGGCTGTCCCGGGTGTGTCCCCTCCCAGCTTCTTTTGCACTCCCAGCCTCCTCACTGGCGAGGTGCGATGAAAGGCAGAAAAGGCCTGGACTCTGTGTAACAACTGCTCAGCAAGAGCTAAAATATCTCCATATTATCAACACCATTTTCAGAACAAATCCAAAACACAGCCTCATACCAGCTACTTTAAAGAAAATCAACTCTTCCCCAGCCAAAACCAGCACACTGCCACAGCCATGGTGTGGTGCTGTAAGACACAAAAATAAGGGCATGAAAGGCTGGCCGTGGCCACACATCAGTCAGTAGGGCTGGGCATGTGTGTAATACGTTCCTGCCTCATTGGGGTTTGCTTGTTGTGATGCTTGTTTGTGTTTTGGGGCTTTTTTTTGTGAGAGGGAGAGGTTTTTTTAAGTTTCCATAAGAGGCGAGCAGGCACCTCTATGGAAACATTTTCCCTCAGAAAGCTGGGACATTAAGTAACTGATGAAATAGAATGATCCAAATCAGATCAGTGGGTCAAATTCATTTTGAAAGTAAAAGAGCATAATTCTATTTCTTTCAATGAAATTCAATTAAATTTAGGATTTTAGTAAAGCACCATAATATAAAGAGATCTTATGTGATATACCATATCTGGCAAGTACGGAACTGACAGAATAAATGACAAAATCTGTCCATGCAAAGTATGTCTTCTTCAGCGAGCTGCTGCCTTGATTATAAAAACTGCTAGAACTTGTAGCTTGTTCTGTATCAGTAATATACATGCAAGCAGCTGATACGTGAGTAATTTACTTGAATCGGGTCTCTTCATTGCTACACTTCAGCTGGGAATGAAATGCAAAAGTTGTTTGGCACAGCAGAAAGCTCTCTTAGCTGGAGAAAAGCTGTTGGATCCCACTGTTCACAGTATTTGATCTTAAAACACTAGAGGGCTACACACCTTGAAATGTCTTTACAGTTCTATCCTGTTAGATGGATAGAACATGAGAGCAAGCTGGCTCTCATGGTCTCTGCAGTCCAAACAGATTTCAAATTTTGCTTTCCTGTAGTGTTGCTCCCTCTTGGTGTCTATTCTGCAATGGCAGAGGTAGCATTACTGCTGCCTTTCAGCTTCAGTTCCACTTGCAATAGGAAAGTAAAGAGGTTTTTTTCCAGAATTTTCTTCCATTTAAAATAAGCATATTGTAGTCCTCTAAAACACTATCCTACTCACCCTGACTATATTTCAGACTCAATACTGAAGTCACATAAGTGAAAAGAAGACTCATACAACGAGGACAAACAAAATCTTCACAGAGGAACTTCGATTTCCATTTTGTATATGAGACTGATTGACCTAAGTGATGATTCCTACTGTAGTAACAGATTATTTGTTGTGATAAACTGTCCTTTGTCTCACCTTTGCTGAGGCAGAAGTGAGAATAAAATGACTGAGTAAAGAACTGCAAATATTCCCTTCTCTTTTTTTATCCCCCTCCTCAATAAAAGGAAGGAATAGTCAGTCCAAGGGAAGTTGCACATTTCATATTTTGCTGGATTCCAAAATTTGGATATGAGAAAAAGAAAACTGCTAGGTTTAAACAAAAGCCTTGGGCTAACAGAGATTGGGGGGAAACCTCCATCTAGAGTCCAGACAAGGATCCATTGATGTCATGGGTTTGGAATGTCCTGCCCAAGCCCAGAGAAACCATGCCCTGATTTCATCAAGCCAGTGCAGAAGACTTACTGTCTTTTATCTCTCCCTTTGTGTTCCCTGGATCCTGTGCATTCTACAAACCTGAATACCTCTTTCCCCCATGTAATCCCCCTAAGATAAAATGGATTTTTCCCTATGATGTAATTGTTAAGACCGCAAATTTGTTAACCTGAGTTTTCCCCATTACTTCATCTCTGTGAAGTCCCCAACTGTAACAGAACGAATATGCAACCCTCCCATGAATATGTAGTACCTCAGACCTATAAAAATACCAGTTTTGTGCATATAAAGCATTCCAGTTTTCCGCCTCCACTGGGATCCTGGCACTTATTGACTCGCTACAATATTTGTTATCAGGATTTGTCATATATTTTGTAGCCTCTTTTGTGCTTTTAGGCTCTTACTCATAGGAATGCATCATCATTTTGAAGAAGAAAGCCATGGGGCTTGTAAATAAAATATACCCTTCCCTAGTTGCAGGGAAGAGTTTGAAAATATCACCCAGGTGGACTTAAACTGTTCTAAAACCAAAAGGTGGACTACGTAAATATGAATTTGGTTATTTTTATACTTCAAATGTTCTCGGAGAAGTCTGGAGTGCTCGAGGTTGTCACTGTTTGTTTTTCTTGCCAGCAGACTACTGAATTGTGATCTCTGTTTTGCTGGAGGAAGGTAAAGGCAAATTAAAGTTGCTGAGTCTGTCTACAATGGGTCACCTTGAAAGGGGCAACCCTTAAAGAAACTAGTACTCTTTGGAAGATGGTTTCTAAGAAAGAAAATTATATATAGCTTAAGACTCAGGAAGACAAAGCAAAAAATACATTGAGAAGATAAGCATATAAAGCAGGTATTTTCTAGTAAAGCAAAATGTGCAATCAGATAAATATGAGAAGGCACACAGTTACCCAGCTATTGGCTTGGGGGAAGAAAGACTCCAGCAGTTTATTTTATTTGCACCAAAGTGAAGGAAGTTAGTTATGCACCCTCCTTGAAATTGGCCCAAGAGCACAGTTTATAAAGGAGATGGGTGGGGAAAAAGACATCTTTATAGCACAGAAACATTCAGTAATCCGTGAAGGACAGCTGAAAATGAATGCAACAAACACAAACTTCTCTACAAAGCCAAGGGACTGGTGTTATCCAAATGATGTGTTCAAAATATAATTTCAAAATTTGATTTAACTTTCAAAATTATTTAATACATTTGATGACATTCATAATCAAAACTGATAAATTCTGTTGAACTAAAAAAAAAATTCAAATTTTTCTTACCAAGTATTTTAAATTGGTATTCAGAAATAAAGGATGCATTTAGTTCAAGTTCTATGTATTTTAGTTTCATTGGAGTTCATTAACACTTTACAAAGTAATTCCAAGAAACTTCTGAAATGAGACTTAAACTACATATGATCAATAAGGCTCCCGAACCTTGCAGGCACATTATCAATTGTACATAGTTCAAGTCCCATAATAGAAGTTAAATCCTTAAAATCACTCCACTTCTTTTTTTAATCAGAGACAGATGAGTGCTGGCTGACAGTAAAATTGGGATAAAGACAGAATTTATTCAATTATTTCATTATTTAATTATTTGACTCTTAAAAATTTAAAAAAACTCAATTGTCAGTCTCCTTCTTTTAAAGAACATAAGATGTTCATCTGATTACTCTGACCAATTCATAAACAATTAGTGTAATAACCCTATCCTCTTGTGACTTACCCTGATGTGCAGATGAGGTTTTGGGAAGCAAAGTTATCATGCTTTTATTAACTAAAAACCCACCCGCAGTGGTTAAAAGTGCATCACAAAATAAGGATAATTCACCTTAAATCCACTCACTATGTTTCTGATAGGCAGGACTAAGTTACTTTTATCTTTCAGGTTTAGACAAGGCAGATGAATTTTGATGACAGGTATTTATATGTCTTTTCATAGTCCCTAATTTGATCTCCCTTGTCTTTCAGCTGTGGACTACAATAACCTGTCCTGTTCCAAAGCTCATCTTCTAAACAAAGATGTTTAATGTAGCATTACACATCTAAATTTGGAGAATAACTATATTATGTTCATTATTTTTTCACAGCAGATCTCTAACTTTTTCTCCTTCCTTTTCCTCTCTTGCCTGAGTGGAAGAACCATGGACACCTCACAGATAAAAGTTTGCTTTGGAAGAATTGCAATAGTGAATATTCAAAACCTAGTCCTCCACCTTTTCATTCATTGATAACTACAGAAGGAGTGAGTGGATCAAATATATGTCCCTAAAAATACCTGAACCTTTTTTCATATGTGTCCTCATTTTTGTCATTGTTTTTATAAATGTAGGCCACATGGGGCCTCCAGACAATCCCTCTTTATTTTTCCAGTATGCATTCATCCTAAAACCATTTTTGCCCTGACCACAAAAATATACACATAAAGTCAAGAGAAGATGAAGATGCACTGCTTCAAAGAAAAAGATGCAAGAGACCTTTCTCTCTTCTTTCAATCTAGTCACACAGAAGCTTGACTGAGCACAGTAAAATCTGAAAACTAAGACATGCAAGTATTTTTAAGGTGTTGAATTTACTAGGATCACTCCTTCCATGGAAATTCTGTGAAGGGAAAAGATACAGGTTCCTGTAAAAGGTGTCCACACCTATTAAAACACAACTCTGAAAAATACTGTCATCCATTTAATAATCTCCACCTAAGACAACACAAGTAATCAGCCTCTCAGATTCTTATCTTTATTAAAAGAACAAGGCTTTTAAGCAAAATGTACTGGATAAATAATCTATTGCACTGATAACCGTTACACTGCCTCTAAGAATGGCTTAGCAACAGTACTCAAGGTACCTTCAGAACCAGAAGGCATAACAATTTAAATATGAATTATGCTAATTTACTTACATTAAGGATTCTGCAGATTTAATACTAATTTTTAAAAAAGTGGATTTTCCAAAACTGGATGAAAGCAATAAACACAAATTGTAAATCACAGAGAGCTTAATTTTCTGATGTAAAATGTATTGAGAAAACTGACAACTAACAGCTGACCTCTTGTTTCCTCATTTTCTGTACTGCAATCACTGAGTTGAAACTCTCAGACATAGTCCTTCAATTTTTCAAAAGCAAGAAAATGAATAAAATACCCTTTCAGTGATCCTGGTATTTAAATAAATGACATTTTTAATAGGAATGCACTTTTGCCTCCACTTTAGAACCTTTTCGAATTCTTTCTGAATAGTCGTTGTTTATGACAAGGAATGACAGACCATTTCCACTTCTATCTCTGATTCCTGTAGCCAGGTCATACTGTCACATGAAGAGGGAGAGGGAAAGGGCAGCTCATTCTGGTACTCAGGTTTTATCTGCAGCAGCCAGTGAGCTGATGGACTGGCACCCAAGATCGAGCATCCAGGCCCATGTGAGCATCCTATAACGAAGTGATTCCATTAAAATCAGAGTATTTTGTTTCTGCACTCAGCTGTATTTGATGAGAACAGAGCCCATGATCCTTCTTGCTAAGATGTTCCAGCATTCGCTCCTAGTCAATCATTCACATATTTGGCTGATCCTCAGGGAGAATGTAGGAAGGCAACAGAGGACCATTTTGGTGCCTACGGTCTTCCCAGTGTGTGGGCAAGTTCAGACCCAGAAGAAGGGAACTCTCACCAGACTCCATCTCTCACTTGCAGTTTAGACCTACCAGTCTAGAAGTGTTTATTTAAAGAGAAATACCAGGCAGATAAGGATAACTTTGAAATTAACTGTGTCATGTAAGCATATTTGTAAACTTATTGTGTGACTCTCTTTACTATTTCAATGGGCTATTGATACTAGCTTAGATGAAATTTATTAAATGAATTCAGTCTTTGGACTAGTTCACCATTTCATGCTGCTGGCAACTACATAAAAAAATTGTACAACAAACCATACAATTCTTCAGCATTATGATCCTATATATTTAGGAATAGCTATTGTGAGTGCCTAAGCTGTCTAAGAATATCTGCATGTTTATTGTTCCCCCCTGAGGCAACAAGCATTGTCTGAAATGAAAGCTCTGTGTCTTGACTATCCCTTGAGAACTATAATTACAGCTATAGAGGAACATACCATACTGACTCTCAAGTAATTGAAAAAGACTGAAAGGCAAATGCATTCTATGTCCATTGCTCTGGTATCAGATTCTCTGAAAGTTAAAATGCACAGGCAATGGGCCAGTATAGGCTCAGAGCTAGAGGATGGAATATACTGATATCAACAGAATTATAGCTTTTCATATTGTTCGTGATTTTGGCCCAGTGCCTTCAAACCGAACCAAAATAAGTACTGAAAAAAACAAGCACTGCATTTTCAACATTGTTAGTTCTAAATAATAACTACAGCTTTTGGCATATAGCTGAGCGCTTTTTCTAACTAAACTGACCATATCTCCTGATAGAAACCAAAGTCCACAGACTTGTCAGAGAATCCAGGATGAGGAGATGACTGACAAAAATAGAGAGACAAATATAAACAGAAGAATTGAAGACCCTAAACCATGCCTGAAATCTTATGGCACATTGATAATAAAATTCCTTGAGACTGTTCAGTCTCAAATATCCCAAGCCATCAAGATCCACTCATAAGAACAAAGACATTTAAGGGAAATGCCAAAGTATAAAATATGTATGTGAAGAAAACAATAAGAATGGCAAGATTACTTAGATTAAGCTGTCATCACAATGTAAATTAATTAGGAGCACTTATATTCAGGGTTCTCAAAATTTTTTTCTGAGAACAACCAGGCAACCAGGATAAATTGGCTTTTTCTGAGGCAACCAAGAAAAATTAGTGGTTACCTTTGAAGCCAAAGCAGCCTTATAATTTGTTGCAATAGGTTAGGATTTTACCCTTGGTTGAAGTTAGCATATTTTTATGCTCTAAGTGAATTCCACAACAAAAAAAAGATTCTTGACAAATCCAGGCTCATCTGCTGAGTCAACCTTCTCAAAGACAAATGCAAAGAGTCAATTTATATCATCCTACTTTTCCCATATCTGTATTTTTAAAGAAAATTCATGAATTCTTGTTTTGTCTTTTGTTGGTTCACACAGATAATGGAACTGTTAAAGAATTTTACTAATTATCAGTTCAGGTATTAATAGGTTAAGACTTTTAATCAAGACAGAACACTTTAGGTATTTAAACAGCTAGAAATGGACTGTCATTCTTAATAAGAACAATCCCTAGTATTTTGTAAGACAATTTAATCTTAAATATGGGTATCATCAGTTCTCTCATCACCAACTTTATGAATGACTTTAACATAAACTCAATGGTATGCTAGCAAGAATATTCCCTAACACAGTCTAAAGATATGAATCTCATCTGAGTGTGAACCATACAGCTGCATTTTCCAATCAGATGTAAAAGACATCATACTTGGGGTGATCCTTCTCTGTAATTTATCAGTAACTAAACATGCAGCAACAGAACTGAGAATATTCATGGATATAGTATAAGTGTATTAGTAGCTAATTTACATGCTTTAAAAACAATCAAAATTGCAGGTGAAATGTAAATCAATGTAAAACTGAAATGTAAAAATGATCTCAATGTAAAATATTACAAGATGTCAGAAAGTTAGTTATTTGCTTTTTTAAAATTTTAATTAGGATTTACAGAATAATGCAGACACATGGGTTCCCTTCATTTTTACTCTTCCAGTTTTGAAGTCCTACAAAAGAGGTCTTTTTCCATTTTGAAAGAAGTCATAAAATCTGAATAGCTAGCAGTAATATCAATAAAGGTGATATCAGCCATATCATCAAGCTTTTTAAAGAGTTGTTTAACACATCATCTGATATTGCCAAACAAAAGAAAAAAAAAAAAAAAAAAAAAAAGCAAGCTATTTGCCTTGTTTCAAAATGCTCCATACATTTTGTTCTGCTAAACAAGCATTAGTCAATTCTTCTAAAAGAAAAGAGAAATCTCAAAAATTAAAACTGTGAGTACAAGAACTAAATAATGGGCCAGGTCAACATGAGAAACAGCTATTTGAGTTTAATCAGGCTTGAACAAATCGAGAAAACTAATCTAAGCATCTTGAGGAACTTTAGTCAGCAGCAGACATGAGTGATAAGAATTCAGAAGGAGGACCACACAGGAAACTGTTTACTTAGTTGGAACCCCCAAACCCCCCTAATCAATTTTCTCTGTACCACAAGGTGTCCAAGCTCTTTTACCCCCCATACTCTAGTGTCTTTTCTGTTAATTGACTTAATTCAATGTCTAGGTTACACATAATGTCTGATTGATTAGTAGACATACTTTTCAGAGATGCACATAAATTATATTGCACATAAAAGATAAAATTATCTTTTAAAAAGCAGCCTAATATATCCTTCTTTGTTAAATCTGATCACTAAGGTCTTTCATGTTAAAAATTGTTTAGCATTGTGCTTGTTTATGACAATAAACACAGGGTTACATTTTGTAAACAACTAGGAAGTCTTAGTTTGGAATTTTCTTGAAGATTTGGTATTATTTACTGGGTTTCAGTGCTCTCACTAATCACAACTGAATTATATTTTGACAATGATAAACTGCAAATGATATTCTGATACATTTATAATGCTCTGTAGGCATACAATAGATTGAAGAGTGGCAGAACAGAATATAATAGAGCTGAAAAGACAAAATACTTGAGCATCATTTTATTATGTTAGCAAACCTTCACTAATCTCATGAAGACAGGAAGAGCAAAGGTTTTATAGTGAAAACTTGAATGGCATAATGACAGCCTTCTCAACAACTCAGCCCTTCACATGATGTTCTAAAAGCAGACTGACTAACCAGTTCTTCAGAGAAAAAATCCTATTGAGAACTGGTCCTTTTTAGAAAAAATGTTTCATACTGTTCCGAAATGAGTCAGACCCAATTTTAGCAAACTGTGTCTGGTATTCTATTCGTTGTGACCTTATTTCAGATGAACACCTGCTCTTCCCTTCCATATTCAGTCTCTTCAAGAGCTACCTGAAAAAGCTGTGATGTCAGCCTCTCACACAAGCTTTTCTGCCTTTGATTGCTCTTTCCAAAATACTCTTTGCATTTTGTACTTTAAGATACTCCATGGGTAACAGTAGTGTGTGTGTGTTTAGACACAATGTTTTTATACGTTCTTATTAGCACAGAATGGTCTCAATGTCATAATCTACTGAAAAGAGACCACTCATTAAAGAGGAATGGTAAGGTTCACATCCAAGCACTAACTTCAGTTTCAGTTTTGGCTATTTCACATCCCTCTTAGGAATACTGGCTCCCCCCCAGTCTTGCAATGTTTTACATTCATGTGAAGTCTCTAATTTTAGCATTTTAATTGGTTTTGTTTCTTCTACCAGAAGAGGAATTAGTACAGCTATATCCTTTAGATTCTATTCACACAAGTATGATTTCCACTACACATAAAGTGCAAGGCTAATTCTCACACTAGCATAATATATTTATTTGCCTTAAGTTTTAAAGTCTTCTTATAGATAAATTCAGATGGATGCCTAAAATAGCCCTCTGGTTTCATTCTGTGGCAAGAGTCCAGCACCATAAAGCAAGTTTCAAACCTTCAAAAATTTACCAGTTAGCAGCCCTGTTTCACAGAAGCACAGAATGGTTGAAGTGGGAAGGGGCTTCTAGAGGCCATTTAGTCCAACTCCCCATGTTCAAGTAGAGACATCTAGAGCTGGATGCCTTGGACCATGGCTTTTGAAGATTTCAAGGATGGAGATGCCCAATCTCCTTTGGTAACCTGTGCCTGTGCTTGGTCATGCTCACAGTGAAAAAGTGTTTCCCCATGTCCAGAAAGAACCTCCTGTGTTACAGTTTGTGCCCATTAACTCTTTCTCTATCACTGGGCACCACTGAAAAGAGTGTATCCCTCTTCTTTGCACCCTCACTTTAGGTGTTTACACACAGTGGCATGGTTCCTACAAGCCTTTTCTTCAGGCTAAACAGATCCAGCTCTCTCTGCCTTTTCATCACCGGAGAGATGCTCAAGTCCTCTAAAAATCTTAGTGGTCCTTCACTGGACTGTAAGTCCATGCCTCTGTTGTACTGGGGAGTCTGTACTTCATACAGTACTTCCAAGTGTGGCCTTAACAGTGTCTGGATAATATCTAATGCAACTGAATCCATGTCCAAGACTAAGGCACCTAAAAGTTATGACTGGAGTCCTAAAATTAATCTTCCTTCTGTCTGAGTTTTCTACTTTGAAATTTGTGCTAAGTTGCAACATTTAACAGTCTTTATTTTCACATTTCTTTATTCAGGCTATATTTAACTATATACTTGTGTTACTTTTGAATAGGTTTACTTTCCATGCCCATTAAAAATGTAAACATTTATCTGATTCTGTGTTCCTCCTCATTAATATAAATATCTTAATATGTAGGTATATGTATATTTCATATATATGTGTGTGTGTGTTTTCTAGAATATTGTATATAGCTACTTCTAGCCTAATTGATGTCAGTGAAGCCATGATAACTCATATCAACTAAGAATCTGGTCCTCTTTTCCCAGACATGCTTTTGTTCATTCAGCACTGCTTTTGAACACTCTAGGATTGAATTCCCTGAAAACAGCCAAATTTAGAACAGGCACCACATAGGAGCAATGAGCAAGCTTTCTTGTTTGTCCTTGCTTGCCCTCTCCTTCACAATATCCTTGACCCAAAATAACCACTCCTAGGCATGATATTGTAAAATAGTCTCAATGCTCATTTAGTTTTCCTTTTATTTTTGTCTGTAAGCTAATTAGTACACATCAACTTTTACCTCTACAACAGAAATTGAATTGATCCAATACTAAACTGATATTTTAAAACCAGATTTCTTTACTAATTTATTCTGATGTATTTGGTTGCACACTCTACCCATACTCAGTCATATTCACATTGAAATTCTAATTTGCATTAAGATTCTGTGGATTATCTTCCAGCCATCTGTAAAAACTTGAAGACAACCACAGACAGACTGAAGGATGAAGTTTCCATGCCTCACCTTAAATTATTTTTGTGTATATTATCCACCAACCTGGGGAGCAACTATTAAAGGCTTTTTTTTGTGTGTGTGTGTGGTGGTGCTGATGATGAGAGTATCATTAAAAAAGAGAAAAAAGCATCCATATATAAGTGAGAGATACACAGCCTAAAGGAAATAACAAATCATCACTTTTTCAAACAACTTTAAGGTGTTTGCTAATATGGTAGCAATCTGCTGTGAAGTCAAGCTGTAAATAGATTCTTTTGTGTTAGATTTGCATGCACAAGATGTTAAACAGTTCAGAGGCTCAGATATTCATGTTACTCAGAATTATAACAAAAAAGCTCTCTGACATCTCTATAAATGGAAATACTCTGAAAGAATTGTAGAGAGCATTTTGTCTCATTTTCATGTACAGAACATTAGCTATCACATGTGAAAGATCAAAAACAAAAAGGAAAGCTTGAGTACTTGGCTAATTATACACTAGTGCACAAACTATGCGGACATTGTTTGGCTACATTCCACCTACATATAGCTAAAATTCAGCAGCTTGGGAGATGTGATCTAGCTCTAAGCATTTGGATTACCAAGCACAGCACTTTCTGTCACAATGTTCCTGTTTGTCATTCATCAGGTATATGAATACTTCAATTGACTCATTGTAAAAAAGGGGAAGAGAATAAGGATTTCAAAGCTTGTTTCCTTGACCACGCTTCATTTCTAAGAAAAGACACTTTTTGCCATTTATCATAGGATTATAAGCAAATCTTCTAGTGAGAACAATTTCTATATCCCAGATGCCAAATTATAGACTCAGGTACATGACATGCATTACTGAGGAGCTTAAACAGTCAACTTCTATGCTGCTATTTTTAAAACATGCAGATACCAAACAGGCAATGGCACTTAAATTCAGCTCTGACCCTCTCAACATGTTAAATTCCTAGTCTTGTTTTGTATATGAACAGATCAAACACCTATGCCTATTACAAGATGACTGGTTCTTTTTTTGAGGTCTGTGCTTACCACGTGCATGCAATGACTTTTTATAGCATTCCTCTATTATATCTGTCATTCCTATTCATAGTTTTTACTTCAGATGACATCCGTTCACTCATATTTCAGAAGAATGGAGCAAGAATCAGTTTTCTTGTGAAGTCACGGTGATTACTATGGTTTTTATGTAAATTTTTTTTGAGTACTGAATAGGTGAATTTGGTAAGCTACTCAGAGAAAATCCCCATTTTAAACAACTTAATACCTAGGTAAAAAACTGCCATGAAAGGATGCAGAAGGGATATATAAAGTGCCTTAGAAGGTACTACCTCTTCAAGAATCATGAAGAAGTGAGAAAAGAATGAGGACTTATCTCTTGTCAGGTGAAAGCAAGAGAAAGTGGGTGCAGCAGGAAGTCAGGACAAAGGATTTCTTTAACTCCAAAAAATATAGGCTGGGGGGGGAAAAAAAGGTTATTCTAAACAGTATTGACTTTCTGAATGTTTTTTATCTCTGCAAATCCTTATGCAAATCACCTTAAAAACTCTCTCTTCATAGCATTATCTCTGTCTTCTGTAGGTTGCAGATTACAGGGACTACCCAGGTCTGAAATCATCCCAATGACCTGAGTGCAGCTGAAGGATAAATCAACTCACAGGTAAAGGCCAGATAATTCACAATTCTTCATCCAGATTTCCACAGAATTACATTGGTATAAATTCTTTTATGTTTCTCTGTAATTCCTCAGTGACACTTCAGATTGTGGGGAAAAAAAAAAATCTACCATAAACATGGATACCTTATTTTTTTTCCGTAACTGAATCTAAGACGGGCCAACATTCCTTTCTCTCTGAAGCTATGCACATGGATATTTGATAGCAGGTCACCCTGGTGCTGCAGGTCACCTCATGCTAGCTTCTCACTCTTCTGCTGCAGGGAAATGACAGCATCACTGTATGACCAGATTTCTGACAGAATAATTAACGAACCTGACAGGCTGAAAAAATCCTACTCATTCCATTAGTAGATGGAGTAGTGGAGTTATCATCTTAACCTTCCCCGTTGTAAAGGAATTGAAGAAGGAAAAAATTAGTATATCCTCTAGGGCACTCACCCAGATAAATTCTCACCTGGCTGACACCTCACCTGTGTTAAATCTATGTTACATCATAAGGCAGGTATGTTTTTATAAATGATGATGTAAAGAATGATGGACAAAGACTTCCAGGTTTCCTAGTGTAGACATCCTCTAAGAGCCAGATTGCAGCAGAACTTTGTGGGTGTCAGTTTGGAGAGGGCAGACAGGCGTGTGCCTCAGCCCTTGTTCGGTGACCTTATTGTGAGAATATGGGGGTTCTATCATAGAATAAGATTAAGTATTCAAGGTAAGATAAAACTATCTTATCCTTAAACAATTGTCCCTTTCAAAAGCTTAATACAAAGCAGTTCTAGAAAGTCTGCGCTATAATGATTTCATGTTTTGCTGATCCCAGTCTTTTCTACTGAAAGACTTTTTAGTGGTCCCTAGTGGAAAGTTGAGATCAGCATTTAAATGCAAGTCTATCTTTTTAACATGTCCTCAGCAGCCCAGTAACTCTCAGTTATATACTGAGAATTTATAAATAGATATGCATGGATACATATATATGTATACATATGAAATGCACATTACACTTCTTTATGGCTGATGATTGTATATGCAGACTTTCTTTTTTTTTTCAAAATACTTGTAATTTCTCTGGAGTTTTTTCTCCTTTGCTCTATTAATGAAGACGCAAACCCTCTGCCTAACAGGATCATTTTTCTTGTTTCAAACACCTCTTTCTGCAGACAATTAGGGATCAATTATATACATTTCATATCTCCTTCTAATTTCTATACCTAACATAACATCCTTCCTCTCCTAGGTAACACGGATGATACACATGTCAAGGGGAATACCAGACAAACGCACTATGTTCTTTCTAGCTCTGTATAAGTAATCCTTACCACTTATTTTAATGTGAGAGAGAATTTTTACTGTAAACTAGAACTCTCATGAAATAAAAGCATAAATCTGAAATATAAGATAGCAATTTAGGTTGTGCAGCATTCATCTCCTATAGCCGTTATTTTCTTCCTCTTTTCCCTTCCTCAGAAACTCCAGACAGCAAAAAACTGCCTGGATCTTCTAGGCAAAAAACTAAAATAATTCTCTTCCTTGTGCTATGCATCCTGCTGGTTACAGCATTTAATACTAAAGATATTTTCTTTTTTATTGGAAGGCCTTCTGGTAAACCTTATCAGTGCAAAAGGTTTCATGTTCTAATGTTAAAAGGGCCACCAACCTGTTCATTCAGCTCCTTCTCTTACTTCATCATCTGGAGAAACCTGGCTAAATCAATCTCAGCCACCCTGAGCACAGTAGAGCAGACTTAGTGCTCCTGTATCTGCACATTGCAATTTTACTTTCCACTGTGCCTGTGGAACAATGTGTGACTTTGACAAACCTCATCAAGCAGAAACATGAAGATCAGGATCCTCAGCCAGGGGTCTCACACTCCTAAAGTCCTGACTTCAAAGGGACTGCTCCATGCCCCCACTAGAAATAGCATAAACTGCAGTATCTATACCTGGAAATTTTTCTTAGCTTCTTTTTAGCCCATGCTTCACTTAATCTGCTAAGGATTTCTGTGCATTTCCCTGGCCCTTCAGTCAGTATATGCCTACTGTCTCATCTTCTGCCTTCTATAACTGCCAAGTTTCTGGAAGATTCAGTTCAGAGTTGACCATCAAGATCTCCCTGAGCCTTTTAGTTCTTCCATGTTCTCTCCCTGTGGCTGAACACAAGGCATTTAACCTATCAACTTTGATTTTTGTCACTTGTAAAATTGGGAAAATAATCTTTAGTACTTTCCATGAAAGAAGTCAATATTTATTACTGATAACCAGAATGTACAATCCAAGCTATTGCATTTGGGCCTTCATCTTTCTTCCCTCAAAATCAATGCAAAGTTCTCACTGACTCAAGGAGAGCAGCATGTAGCGTTTGCTTCTTTATGAAACTAGAAATACTGTGATAACTGAGATACTAAAGTGCTGGCAGTCATTGGCTTCTAGACAGATGTTCAGTAACAGCTATGACTTATCGCCACCACTCTGTCTCAGAAAAGCACCATGAGAATTAATTTGATTTTGGTTTTATCAGAGAAGTAAACTTTTTTTCTCTAAAAAAAAAAAAAAAAAAAAAAAAAAAAAAGAAGGCCCTGCAGGAGTTATAACTTTTTGGATGCGTAAAAGCAGATCCTGTTCATACAGCAGTAACTGAGAGTGTGAACTGGCTTCAATGCAATAAGGATAATACTTCTATTAACCTTGCATTTTCCCACAAATTAAATGATTGGAAAGATTTCAATGTAGTGTAATGCCAGTCTTCTCAAATCTGGAATCACAGTGGGGGTTTTTTTTGATTTTTTTTTTTCCAGACAACAACAGCAACAACAAAAATGGCTTTCTTTGTCACCTCAATAGTTTCTAGTCTGGAAACAGAACAGGGACAGAACAAGGAAGGTGACAACTTACAATAGCAGTGGGAAAAACACTACTTAGTTGCACAGGCCCCTGATTTGGCTTCATTTTAAAGGTTCCATAACTAGTTTTCTGAGAAACTTTATGCTAGATTTTTGAGAAGAGCTCAGTCAGAAAAGAAGAAAGGCATGTACATGCCAATAATGGAGAACTACACATTAGGATTGAGTTAGGTTACTTACATTACAGCCAGCGTATCATATAACCTCTACAGAAGCAGTCAGACCTTCTGTCTTTTCAATCAGGGTATAAATGAAAATGTTTGCTGGATCAAATCAAGCACGCTTATGTAAATATAATTTTAGGCAAACTTAACAGTCACACCATGTCACAGAATTTACAAAGCTCCTTATCTTGCCTCATTTGACCCTATCACATTCAGAAGAAAAGTGAGCACAAATACTCAAACGGAGAAAATCCACCCTGCTTCCTTTGGGATGACAGTATAGTCCCTAAGCTAGCTTCAAAGATGAAGTCCTGAGTGCTCCAAGTAGATGCAGAGGCCAGCCCCAGCTGAATTCTCTACTCCAGTACCAAACTGGAATAACGTATTCCAGTCCTAGTTCTCTCTGAGATGATAAAATTAACAGCATACTTCTTGTGGTTCCATATCCTCAGTATCTGAGCCCATGTTGTGCCATTCAAGCTGCTTTAGCAATAAAAAAGCAAAACTAAAGGAATGTCTGTTGCGTACATATTTTACTTATACATATTTTTGCTTTTATTTTACAGTGACAACATAAGGGCAGTCAAATTCATAGGCTCCATGGACATGTAAAAGAAGCTTTCAAATCTCTGATTAAATCAAGCTTCTTTCAACATGAAAAGACCTGAGCATTTTCCTGAAGATATCTTCAGCTTCAAAACGATTGATGTCCCTGCTGGACGGCAAAAGACAATAGCAATCTGCAAGAAATTATGTCTAATGGAAAAAAGGAAGGAAGAAAGGCATGAAGGAAGGAAGGAGGGAAGGAAGCAGGAAGACATATGGTGAGTTTCTATATCAACATGCATGTGGACTTACGCACAAAAAACCCCAATTTTTAATAAGGATTTTACTAGACATTAATATTTTAGAAGCAGCCACAAGTACATAGGAATATTCAGCAACATATGTTGCTAATACTATGCATCAGCTTACCAAGTTGATGAACACAGGTTGCATGCATGTAGATGGCTAAAGAAAAAAAGCTGGTTTTTAACAATGACTCTTGTAATTAGACCTGTCAATACATACAGAATTATCAGGCAGTGCATATTAAGTATATTACCTTTAATTCTTCAGATATGACCACTTTTTGTCATAATGACTTTTCAAAAACATGTAGTATCCTACAGTCAGTCATGCTTGTCTTATCCTATTAACCAAGTGTCCCTATTGGGCCTTATCCCCATTTGAGTTTGCATATACATACATAGATATATGTGACTCGTTTCTCAGTATGCAGTATTCCTTCTTACACTGTTGTTGAATGATAAAAACCAAAAGTTCATCCAGCTTCATAAACTAAACAGAGTAGGACACATTCAGCATGTTTAGTGTCACAGCCCTTGTCAGTTTTAAGGCAACTATTGCTGTTGTAGATCGCACTGTGGCATAGTTCAGGGTTTACCTAGGAACGGAAACAGTTCCCAAACTGCAAGACAGTGGTTATCTTGATTTTGGGAACATCTAGCTGCACAGATGTGAACCGTGACATACTGCTTGTTCTCTGAGCTAAGTAACAGACTTTATCTCTTCTACTTATTTTTGGTTTATTTATTTTTATTTTATTGCTCTCTACAACTATCTTAAAGCAGGTTGTAGTGAGGTGGGGGTTGGTCTCTTCTCCCAGATAACAATAGATAAGTGATAGAACAAGAGGAAACAGCCTCAAGGTGCTCCATGGGAGGTTTAGATTTGGTATTAGGAAACATTTCTTCATCATAATGGTTGTCAAGCATTGGAACAGGCTGCCCAGGGAAATGGTTGGAAACACCCTCCCTGCAGGTATTTAAAAGACATATAGATGTTGTGATGAATTGTGTGGTTTAGTGGTGGATTTGGCAGTGTAAGGTTAATGGTTGGACTCGCTGATCTTAGACATTTTTTCCAACATAAACGATTCTATGATTCTATTTACTAGTCTTGAAACAGACACTGAGCAATTGAGCAATTTTTTGCAAGTGGTGTGGATCTTTAAAATTACAGATGCATATAAAATGAGCACATTTACTCAAGTCATTGCTAAAACCTCACTGTGTCAGTCAAGAAAATGCTATGCCTTCTCCAAATCTTAAAATCTGATACTATATTCTTTATAAAATCTTGCAAAATAGGGCCATCTTCCAAAAAATATTTTTTCACAGTGCAAACAGAGAAATGCATACTTACAAACGAAGAATAAGGAAAGAAATGACATTTACCTTATTTATTTTTTAGAGCAAGATGACTGACATTATTCTACCCCTAAGTGGAGGAGGAGGTTGAAGTGTAGCAATAAAACTTGTCAAGAATACTGGCAAAGGAATATTTGCTGAAAGTTGTTAAAGGAGTAACCACAAAAAAATAGGAAAAAGCACCTTAAAGATATACATGGATATAGAAGATAGTGGCAGAACGGAAGAGAAAGGAAGGGAAGGAAAGGGAAGGAGCTATCAACCAATTCAGTTTTATTTTAGAAATATTCCAACATTCCCTCAATTCAGAGGGGAAAGGAAAAAAAAAATCCCCAAACCCATTAGCATGTATTTTAATCAGTAAATCAACAAACGGCTGTCTTCTCATTAAAGTTTCTATATGATTGTGTCACAGCTTCCTGACACATAACTTTTCAGATCCTTGGTCTCTAAAGACCATTGTTTGACAAAAAGTTAAACTAAATACTGTCTCATAGCTCAAAACTCTGTTTTCTGTAACAAGGCCAAGTTCTTAAATAAGGTTGATGTACACATTTGTTAAGGCTCCCAATTTTCATATCTATTTTTTCATAAGACAGTGAAATGTAAAGTTGTAACATTTTTTTCTCTATAACTCTACAGTTCTGTGAGAATCATGTCCATGAAAACATATGTCTATGAAGGCATATACCCAAGTGTACTTGTATTGATGTGATAATAATTAAAGAGACAATATTATTGCTGACCATATTTTCTCTTTGCATCCATTATTCGTCATGCTCAGGGACACAGCAACATGGTAAACTGCAGACAGTTGTCATTTAGATACACATAAATGCACCTCTTTTATGCACAGCAAGTACAAATAGCATTCTTTAAAATAAATGCAAAATAAAATATTTGCATAAAGGATTAAAAATGCAGAAATTGATCAAGCTTATCTGTACTGTGACTGCATAGCACACCGTGTTCTAGTTAATGGTGCTGAGCATGCCTACAACCTCTCATTTAAGCAGTCTTAGATATCTACTTTCCACTAGAATAATGCAGAACAAACTTTACATTTATGCCTAAAATTTAACTAGAGCATATTTCAGGGGGAGGAGAGGGTGATTTAATTTCCATTATTCTTCCTTTATTTTTCTTTACCTGACAACTTTCTAATATAAAATGCATGAACAGTGTAATGAGCAGATCTCTAAGACTCTTGTATCCCTGGTGAGTTGTTCAGCCATGGGGATATACAACCAAGCACCTTAGTGTTTGCTGTCCTAAATTCATGAATCTTGAATCCCTGGGTGCCCAAGTGGCCCAGTTTCAATAGTATAAGAACATTTTAGAGGATTTTCTTTTTTAGGTTAATTCTTTCTCTCTGTTTCTTGTTCAACACAAAGTTTGATATACCATAGGCATTTTGCCCTTCTTCACGTTTTGGTCTTTGATTACTAGAGAGGTGTCAGAGAGTAGCAACTGTTTGAGTGACAAAGTACTGACTCATAAGATTGATATTCAAGTCCTTGTTCCAAAACAGACTTCCACATGTTACCCTGAGCAAGCCATGGAAGCAGTGCATGCCTCAGTTCTTAACTGTAAAATGGAAAACAGAAAAATCTTTAAAACCACGCTACATAGTACATCACGGAATATGAAAGGCAATCATATCCTGTAGCAACAGTAGCTATATTCACACAGTAAATATAAATTAAGGCTGGTTAATCCAAGAGAGAGGGGCATTTTTTTCACAGAGGTGTCACAGATTCCAATCAGTTCTAATAACAATAAGTTACTAGTGGTCCCTCTATTGGCATCAGTTTGCTTTACATTAAGCTCTTTCAAAACATTGTGATATTTGAGCTTCCAGTATTGAAAGTATTTAAATTAATTTTAAAATACCACTGAGATTTTTTTTTCAACAATAAATAATTCTATCTGCTTCTGCAAAACCCTTTGTTTCTAATCCTTTAATTTCTGGCATAAAATACCTGCCAATCTCTCTTCTCACTACTGAATGAAATAAAGAACTGAAAGTAAAATGGAATAGGAAAAAAGTCAATGATGATGATAGCGAGAGTTGCAAAAAAAGCAGCATTGATAAAAACTCCTGGGATAAAAAATCAGTATGAAACATGTAAAAAAAACAGAACCAAAAACAAAACCAAAAAAACCCACACCTGGAGTGGAAGTTGGATAGTAGCTGAGTAGCTGATAATTAAATATTCTCTGATTAGCAAAAGAAGAAGCTCACTGGGAAAAATAAAAAAAAAAAAAACAAAACACCAAAAAAACCCAAACCTGAAGCCACATGGGAGAGAGAAAGGGAATGATACATGGACATGTGGTGACTGAGATGTTCCTTTAATGCTCAGCTCCACCAGTTTTCATTGGCTTCAACAAAACTTCACATCATACTATGTCTCAGCTTGTCGTAAGAGCCTTAGTTGCATCTCCCATTATTTTTTGCCCTCTGTCAACTCAGCAAAGGCATCCAGTTTCCCAGCTGCCTGGCCTCTTTGCCCGTAGGTGCTTTCTTGCAATCACAACAGTTATAATTTACTGTGAAGCTTCAAGTTTGTCACTGTATTGCAGAGCACAGTTTTGAGCCCCACTAAGGCCTCTGATCTTTTCCAAACCAGCTGTGTTTCTCACAGATAGAATAATACCTTGGTCTTCTTGAGCCAAGTCGTTCAGTGTAGCTGAGTGGCACTAGTTTTTAGGGCACAGATGACATTATCATGTCAGGAAGCAATGCATGTTATATAAAAAAAGCTACCATTCACTGTGTCACTAGGTCACAGGTGCTCCTCTATCTGAAAAGCTCAATGAATTGAACTTCAGTTCTCCCCACACTGCTCCCACTCCACATTCATCACCAACAGTCGTAAGAGATCCCAGTGCTGCCCTGCAGAAGAAACACACTACTGCTCTTTCTTCACCTGCTATAAAAGCAGCTGAAAATGTACAAAGCAGCCCCTGGAGCTAGCAGAGGCTGGTGGAATGGTCAGCACTGCCGTGTCAGTCCAGTAGGACACCTGGGTCCAGGCTCATGCCATCAGCATTCTGCTGCAGAGGACATACTGGCAAGAGGACATATGCAGATTGTCAGAGTAGTCCACAATGCTCACTACCTAGTGGGAGCCCTCTTTGTGTAATACAAGATATATAAACATATATGAGTGTGTTTGACAATGAGTACATATTTATGTGTAAATATTTATGAAATATTTTCATTTCTAGAGAAAGAAAATATACATTCAGCTGGCCCCAAAGTGCATTCTGTTCTCACACTGCTCTAAATCTTAATGACCAAGGTCAAGATTTAAGATTTAATATTCACATATTTTGGCATCAAAATCAGATTAAAATTACAGAATCTGATTTATATTTAAATTTTATATTTGACTTTATATGTGACTAATGTTTCAATTACTCTTACTGAAGATAAAAATCAAAAAAAGCTGGCAGCTTTATTCTTTGTCTGTATATTTTTAAAAGCCTCTGCAATACCACCATGACAAGATTCTCTTTTAACACGGACTAATTCCTCTTCTATCTCTGAATATTGCCATCTCAGGATCTAGAAGGTTGAGAGACATGTTTTTCTGCAGATGGCATGAGAGAAAAATCAAGATGTGACGTAGAGAAAGATGTTAAGTAGCAACAGACTAATGGAGAACATTTTGTCCTACTTTTGAGGAGCACATCAGGAACAGCTTGTTTTTATAGTGGATCTGAAGTATAATCACTGGCACTATATAACTGCTGCAAGCATTGCTCTGCACTAATCACTACCATATTATTGTGAATTTTGCTGAGCATTTTATAAAAGATACACTGCATTCCTTTTTTTTTTTTTTGGCACTTATCTTGAAAATTAATCAAATATACTAAAATCTCTAGATAATAAATAATGATTAAGTTGTAGCTTTCAACATGCTTGATAAGTTCCAGAGATTTATTGCTATTTGTTTTAGCGAGCTCCAAGAATCAAAACAATGATTAAATCTATGTATGGATTTCTTTTAGGTAAATCACAATAACTAAATAGTGGAAGTAAGAGATGTCTGATGTAAAAGCATCAAAGCCTTGAAGCATCTACTTCTAAATCTGCAGCACTCACCCATTTTTACCACAGTAAAGGCCAAACATTTTGAAGAAAGATTTTTTAAAATTATATTCACAAATTTCTATTCAGATATTGATTCAATATCCGCAGATGCACTGCAAACACAAATCATAAGAAATCTATTTAAAATCTTCTCTTTCAAGCATACTGCTTTCCTTCAGTCTTGCCATCTCAGTTTTAAAGAGTAAAATAGAAAAAAAAATCTACAAATCCAAATATTAACTGTTCATCCAATTCTCCTCTGGGCAAAGAAAGAAAGAGTAAAAAAACAACATACCTGCACACTTGCTTGTTGTATTACTGAATATTCTACTGAGCAATCCGCATTTAGTATTTAGAGAGTTAAAAACATTCAATTTTTGCCAAATCAGCTTGTGTAGCTCCAACAGAGATATGCTGTGTACGTAGCACTGATGGGTTGGGGGATCGTGTAATCTGCTAAGTTTCTGGACCTGCTAAGTGTGAACTGGATTTTCCAAAATCTGAGCAGAAGCAGATATTTATGAATTTAATCACTGTTTGCCACCTGAGAAAACTGGCCAGTAGGAGTGAGCCCTTACTCTTTTGAAACCATTGGGAGAGCAGCCATTTGCTTTGACAGATTAGTATTTTACCATGGATTAATTCTGGTATAAAGTGAATTTTATTTCCACCAAGTTGATTTTCAGTTAGGGGAAAGAAACCTTATTATTCTTTTTAGTAAAGCATTCAGAGTCCCTTGGATTCTGTTGGGCTTTTTTTTGTTTGTTTTAGTTTGGGTTTTTTGTTGTTTTTGTTTTGGTTGGTTTGTTTGTTTGTTGTGTGGGGGTTTTTTTCTATTTATGGATTTGGAAATGCAAAGATAAGCAGAGAAAGGGTTTCCTCCAGGATACAAGTAGTTTATTTTCTGTCATCCTTCAGCGCTGTTCAGACTTTGCCACAGAATCCCTTACAAGCTCAGCATTTGAGAGAAGGCTCACCACAGCCACTTGGGATGTTCTCAATACTGTTTCTAGACAATCTAGATTTTATCACAATATCTTTTTCATCTACACCAAGTTTTCTTTAAACAAACAAACAAACAACACAGCAAAGAAGAGGCAGTTTAGGAGATTCCTAGAGTGTATGCAGGATAATTTCTTGTTGCAGCTGGTAAATGAATCTACCAAGGTTGGGGCCCCATTAGATCTGCTGTTTACAAACAGAGAAGGGCTGGGGGGAGATGTGGTGGTCAGAGCCTGTCTGGGGCACAGTGACCACAAAATGATAGTTTTCAATACTCAACAAAGTAAGGAAGGGCATCAAAAAAACCTGTACCCTAGACTTCCAGAGGGCAGACTGTGGCATATGCAGGAGGCTGGTTCAGACAGTACCTTGGGAAACAGCCCTTAAAAACAAAGGGTCCAGGAAAGATGGACATACTTCAATAAAGAAATCTTGAAGGTGCAGGAGTAGGCTGTCCCTATGTGCTGAAAGGTGAGCTGGTGGGGAAGACGACCGGCCTGGCTGAACAAGGAGATTTTGCAGGAAACTAGGGAAAAAAAGAGAGTCTATCACCTTTGGAAAAAAGGGCAGGCAACTCATGAAGTATTTAGGAATGCAGTTAGGTCATGCAGAAAGAAAATTAGAGCATAATTTGAACTTAATCTGGCCACTTCTGTTAAGAACAACAAAAAGTGCTTTTATAAATACATCAATAGTAAGAGGGGCAAGGAAAACCTCCATTCTTTGTTGGACATGGAGGGGAACACAGTTGCCAAAGACCAAGATAAAGCTGAGGTACTTAACACCTTCTTTGCCTCAACTTTCAACAAGAAGACAGGTTGTCCTCAGGAACACTGGCTTCCTGGGTTGGTAGACAGCAACGGGGAGCCAAACAGACCCCCTGTTATCCAGAAGGAAGAAGTTAGTGACCTTCTGAGCCACTTGGATCCTCATGAGTCTATTGGACCAGATGGGATCCATCTGGTGATGAGGGAACTGGCAGAAGAGCTCGCCAAGACACTCTCCGTCATTTATCACCAGTCCTGGCTCACTGAGAAGGTCTCAGATGATTGAAAGTTGGCGAATGTGACACCCATCCACAAGAAGGGACAGAAAGAAGACCCAGGAAACTACAGGCCTGTCAGCCTGACCTCGGTGCCATGCAAGGCTGATCATCCTAAGTGTGATTACACCGCACCTACAGGATGGACAAGGGATCAGACCCAGCCAACATGGGTTTAGGAAGGGTAGGTCCTGCCTGACCAATCTGATCTCCTTTTATGACCAGGTGACCCACCTGGTGGATGAGGGGAAGGCTGTGGATGTAGTCTGACTGGACTTCAGCAAAGCCTTTGACACCGTCTCCCACAGCATACTCCTGGAAAAGCTGCAGCCCACGGCTTGGACAGGGGCTCTCTCTGCTTGGCGAAGAACTGGCTGGAGGGCCAGGCCCAGAGAGTGGTGGGGAACAGTGCTGCATCCAGTTGGCAGCCAGTCACTAGTGGTGTCCCCCAGGGATCAATGTTGGGCCCAGTTCTGTTTAATATCTTTATCAATGATCCAGACAAGGAGATTGAGTGTACTATTAGCAAATTTGCAGATGACACCACGCTGGGGGGAAGTGTCAATCTGCTGGAGGGTAGGAGGGCTTTGCAGAGGGACCTGAATAGGCTGAATAGATGGGCCAAATCCAATGGTATGGGTTTCAACAAGACCAAGTGCCGGGTCCTGCACTTTGGCCACAACAAAACCCTGCAGCGCTACAGGCTGGGCACAGAGTGGCTGGAGAGCAGCCAGGCAGAAAGGGACCTGAAAGTTCTAATCAACAGGAAGCTGAACATGAGCCAGCAGTCTGTCCAGGGGGCCAAGAAGGCCAATGGCATCCTGGCCTGGATCAGGAATAGTGTGGCCAGCAGTGATTCTGCCCCTGTACTCAGTGGTGGTGAGGCCACACCTCGAGTATTGTGTCCAGTTCTGGCACCCTCAGTTCAGGAAGGATATTGAGGTGCTAGAGAGTGTCCAAAGAAGGGCAACAAGGCTGGTGAGGGGAGTCAAGTGCAGGCCCTACGAGGAGCAGCTGAGGGAGCTGGGGCTGTTTAGACTGGAGCAGAGGAGGCTCATAGCTCTCTACAACTACCTGAAAGGAGGTAGGAGTGAGTTGGGCGTCAGTCTCTTCTCCCAGGCAACTGGCAGTACCACAAGAGGGCATGGTCTTAAGCTGTGCCGGGTTGGTTTAGGTTAGATATTAGAAAGAAATTCTTTACAGAGAGAGTGATCAGGCATTGGAATGGGCTGCCCACGGAGGTGGTGGAGTCACCGTCCCTGGAGGTGTTTAAGAAGAGACTGGATGTGTCAGTGCCATGGTCTAGTTGACAGGGTGTTGCTAAGTCATGGGCTGGACTCGATGATCTGAGAGGTCTTTTCCAACCTGGTTGATTCTATAATTCTGTGTGGAACAAACAGATCAGGAAAATATTTCTGGTTTATTTCTTGCCTTTCCCTCTCCTTAACTGAGGAACATATCATTAACTGTCTCAGAGGTGTAAAAACATCTCACAGTGCTCCAGTATAAATCTGAAAGCACAAATAATGGCATATATCTATATATGTATTTACTTTGATCTATAGTCCATGTAGATATTCAATTATTTCTTATGTCTCTTGATTTTACAGACATGCATGCATATATACATATGCATATTTGTTTTCAAGCATGTGAGGAACAGGATTTCATTTCATTGTTCAAATAAGATGTAGTACTAGATGCAACGGGCATCAAGTTCCTCTGGACTTTAGCCAACTGCAGGCGAAAGTTTATTTGTACCAGCAACTGCAGCAGCCTAAGTAAAGGGCACCCTTGGGGTTTGGTTTGTGTAAATGGGGCTGTCCATGATCACAGCACAGCAGAGCCTCCTCTCATGATTGAGGATGCTCCTAGGTCCTTTGGGATGTGCTCCTGTGGCAGTGTAGGGTGGCAGGTTAGTATAACAAGGGAGTCATTTTCCCAGAAGTATTATAGTAAAGGCAAAGCTGCTTGTACTCCTTTAAGAAATGTTTCCCATTGCTTTGAAAACACTATCTGTGGGAAGGTTGTTCCTCTGACATGAGAAGCAAGCTCACCCTGCCCAAACTGGGAGTGTTAGGGATAACTGCTGAGTACGTGTGTGCATGTGTGTATAACATCCAGCCTCTTAAGTTTTAATCAAGCTCATACATACATGAGTTTCTCTGGTGCATGTGTTGGAAATACAAAGCATGCACACACACCTCCCAGCAAATGAAACGTGTCAGCAAGTGCTGTAATCAATAACAATATAATATTCTTTCCTAAATAATGGTACAGTAACAGAAGTGTGTAAGACAGTGATGAATTATTCAGCAGGTCTGCTTTGCTGCTACATTGCTCCTTCCATGCTTTAAGCTTTCCTACAGCTGAAACACCTGGCACAGCACTCTCCAACTCCATCTTCTTCTGAATACCTGAATCTATTTCTTGCCTCATATAAGAATTAAGTTACCTAAGTGCCTGAAGCTTTAAACAGTCTTCAATAGCAAAACTGTGTGAAGTCTTGAAGTTTTTAAGTGCCTTATTTCTACTTCATAGCGTCATATGGAGATTTGCTATGTATGTTAGCAGAAAACTGCATATTAAATATTTTTGAAAGTAAATGGTTCAGACTTTGAAGAATTTAATTCACTAGGGGGTGTATGACATTCTGGACAAAGTATTCATTAAAAGACACAAGGCAGATCTATTCGAGTGGTTAAAAAGAAAGCCCAGGTTATGACATGCTTACTTAATTTGAACAGTACACTACTCCCACGGAGCTAGAGCTGGTGAAAGATACTGCTTGGATTATCTAGAATACAGTACATAGTAATTTAGTTTTGTAAAATAAAATCATGTAAGATATTTTAAGTCATCAGGTTCTGTAAAAATGCACACATATATATATATACACATATATATATAAAATACGTCATGCAGCATGTAACTGAATACAAATTATTATATGAACTTTATAACACTGAACAAGTGTCAAAAATTAAGATATACACAAAAAATTATGGTTCACAGAAGGAAGGTAATTTTTTCAAGACAAATTCTAAAGAAAAGTTAACGGATTTTGTTTCTGTTGTGTTTATTTAAGCTATTCTTGAAATTGTTTAAACCTTCTTCTGAATGGCAACATATTTGTATCTAGAGTTGCTAATCTAATCTGCCATTCTGCTAGAGATGGTGAGACCCCTCAACGTATCTCATGTGCTGTGCACAGCTCACTTTTAAACGCCACAAGCAATACAAATCTGTCATCTCTCCTTGGGAAGCTGCCTGATTCTGTAATACACATTACCGCTAAGCAGTTTCTCTGATACTCGAGCTATATTTCTCCTGCTTGATTCATGTTCTACTTCCCATTACTTCACATTAACTCCCTCTGCCCCTGCTATCAAACGAAGGAGATCTGATTCCTTCCTTACTGCTGTGAATGGAGCAGTAAGAGAGAAATAACCCCCCACCTTGGAAGGTCACCTCTGTGATCTCCATGCCGTCAAGCCATTTCTCAGACACTCACTGCTGTCCACTGCCAGAAGCAGGACTTCTGCTGTTACCTCAGAAAGCTATTTTCCTCTTCTCGGAGACACTGCTGGATCACTACTGAAATAACTCAGCATTCCTGGAGGAATATGATATTTTTAAATAGGCAGTGCATTAACTCTCGAGCTCTTGCGTAAGAAAGGTTTGTAAAAACAGTTTCAGGCACAGCCAAAACTGTTCAGTGCCATGTGCCTCTCAGCAGCCAATATACAAGCTCACAATGCAGCATCAAACAATGCTGCTGCTGAGGAGCGTAAAGAATGCATGTTAAGTAAGGTCACAAGGTTCTGACCTAGATTTCAGTCAGCAGGAGTCTTCATCAGAAAATAAATTTGGATGTACTCCAGCACCCTTGACAAAAAGGCTACAGGCCTGCATGAATAAGGAAAAGAAGGTGCAACCTTGCCTTTGCTCCACTTTATGCCCAGTAGCATGGACTATGTGGTTGTCTGCAGTGCTCTGTGCGATCGAGTATTCAGAAAAAGGGACCTCCTATGTCAAGCAGACTGCTGCTTTGAGCACAGAAAACAACTATCTGGCTCATGACTACTGAAACAAAGTATTTGTTAAAAAAGACATTAAATTTTAATAGTAAAGTCTGGAAAAGTTGGTTGGGAAATCAATGCAAAAATACTTACATAAAAAACACTTATGCACAAAGTTCCTACCAGAATCCTTTTATGTCTCCCTCTGATTCCGGAAGCAGAGACATGACCTATCTGGTCACCATCATCATTAGAGCAGGCTGACAAAGATGCAAGTTTTTAGAGCGGTTTTATTAAAATGGCAAATGGAAATTAAATTAACTGCAAATTTTCACAAATGCAGTTACTCTAGCAACTCCAGAGCATAAAGGAGAAACAAGAAGCATTAAATATAAATAACTATGTGAAGAGCATAACTGTCTGTCCCTGTATCAAAGTGAATGAGCAAATAATATCAGTTCTTCTACATAGAAAATAACTATTTTCCATAAATCTTACATGTCCTTAGAAAAAAAATAAAACTCTTTTTTTCTGCTATACAAAGGAGGAGAATTTACTAAAGGAAACAATGACAAGACTACATATGAAAATATATTGTAAACTGTTATCTGCAATTCTTCAGTGAAATGATAAATCAGGTTATGTAATCTCAGGCGACAATTCAGATCTATTACAACTATTGTCCATATTTATCCAAATACTTCTAATCTTAAATCATTACAACTATTACTTGTCTCCTTCAAGTTACAGTGAAATTCGAATATTAAATAGCATTCATAAAACAAAGTTACAATTCACCAACTGAAAATGGTACAACAAGGAAATGATCTAATCTTATTTTAAAGTACTTTTGACAATGGCTGCAATAGCCATTGTAACTATCCTACTTGCACTACAGTATCTTCACAGAGAAGACCTAATTTCTTTTAATTTCTCATTTATTAAAAACAGTGAACAGAAAGCTTCCCTATCTTAAATTTACTAGTGGTGGTTTTTGCTGTGTAAGTTTTACAGGAATTTTCATTAGTACAAATGTAACTAAAGCAACAAAGATGGTTAATGTCCAAAATATGTCTGGAATACTAATGGATGGCCAGTACTGCTAATGAACAGAAGCCAAACTTTAAATTATCGACTTCACACGGACATCCAGAATCAAATCTACTTCTTATTCCCATCTTGACATAGGCAGACTCTTTTCACACTGACAAGAATTCACTTAAAAACCAAAAAGCATTTGCAGGAACAAAAGCCCTTGTGTACACGGACCGATGAGGGAATAGATCATTTGCAGTGCATCCTACCATGTGAAGGAGACCTTGTAACGGGTTTGCAGGCAGAGAGCATGCTGAGATGGTAATGTGTTTGGAGGGAAGCTTTGATAGAAATAGAAAAGTCAAACCAGGATTTGAAATCATGTTTTTAAAACTGACATACAAAACCAGCTGAGAACTTTAAATAGCAAGAAGAACCATGACAAAAAGATGAAGATATCTGCTCCCCGCTGGATTAACTGTAAGGGTTTCCAGTGTGGTGGCCTTGTACTTTAGGTTCCTCTTTTTCCTTGGTAGTTAGGCAAGACTTTTTTTTTCCCCAGATATCATACCACGTAGAAACTTTCCTCCTGAATTAACCAATTTAATAAAATTATATCTTCGCTTCAGAGCTCTAGCAATTATGTGACATATAATCCCAACTTCAGCAGAGTTCAAATCTTCTCTATGCACGCTAGTGAGACACCTGTCCTAATGAAAATCAAATAAAATGAGAGGGTGGGGACTGGGAAGGGGATGGGTTTTTAATGATCTGATTTGATAAGCAGCTGAATATGCTTAAAGGAGGCATGTGTTCATTTTCTATTATAACTACACAATTCTTATGTCATCTTGGCCAAGTCACTTAATCCAGCATGTTTGCCAGCTCGGAGGGAAGGACAACTTCCTATTTCATAGAAGACAGCAATGGCAGCTAAATTCAAACTACTATCATTCTGAGGTAATGCAGTGATAAGGGCAACATCAGCTTCTAACCACAGTTCTGATACCACGAAGATGGCACATCTGTTCCTTACCACCATGTAGCTCAGCCTCTGGAGAGTCCTTCCTCATGAGAGAGATCCAGGTAACACAGTCTCTTTTCTTACACAGCAGTAAGTGAGCACCTAAGTCCAGTGCTGCACAGGAAACTACTTTGTCCTGAGGGTAATTTTAAAAACAATTTAAACAATTCTATATGAAAATTCTAATTTACCTGAGCAAATCTTTTTTGACTTGAGGCAGAAAAGAATGAAATCTGAAAATCTGTGTAAAAATAGGGATTTGTCCTTGGAGATCCTTTGAAATATATTCTTTCCACACGCATTAAATTCTTCTTCAGGTGCAACTACTCATTCAAAGACACTCTCAGACTGTTTACAGTATTTTGTTTTTTAAAAAAGACAACTTCAGATATTAGATCTGTATAGACCAGTTCTAAACTGGCAGTACTCATTAAGAAATCAGTTAAATTAATTTAAAAATAATCTTCTTTCTATATTTTTTCATTGTAAATATTTAATTTTAATTGTATTTTTCATCTGATATGGTATACAAATATATTTAATAGAATTTGTTTTGCAGCAGTTCACATTACATATATTAAACAGAAAAACAGTTCCTGAAATTTATATCATTAAATGGAGAAGAAACAAGGTCTGTGAACATCTTGGGACAAAATTCAGTCCACTGAAAAACATTTTAAAAGCTCTTTGTGGTTCTCCTCATAAAGCTTCTGCCTCTGGTCCAGAAGGCTCCTGTTGCAGATGTTGCCAAGTGAGATTCATGATGCATGCACAGAACGATACATGACTATATAAAGGACTATATTTTACAGCATCTGCACAAGAAGATTTTAACATAGTGTGTAAACTTCTGGCAGTGGTGCAATAAAATCTACATTCACCATCCAACTATTGGTAAGATTTATGTCACATAATGTTATGACAAGGTGCTTATGTTACAAGTTGGCGTAGCCCCTAAACTGCCTGGAATTGCAAAAAGCCCAGGACTACCTGAAAAAAAAAGTGATTCATCTCATTTACTTTGCTTGCCTGGTTTTGCCTGATGGTGTTTTGGAGGTGCCTGTGTCCACTGACTGCAAAGTGAATCGGTGACTACTGTTATTAGGCAGCAACACGAATTAGGACAGTTCCAGGCTAGCATCTGTATATTGGATCTCCCAAAGTATATTAAACAAACTTAACACATAGCCTTCCCAATGTCACATATTCATGTCCCCCCTTGTTTCAACAACTGCCATTTTGACACCTAGCAGTCATAAAAAGTACTTATGAGAAGGTAATTGACTTGGTATGATAGTTTCATCACATTCCTTCCTTAATGCTCCTTTTGAAGACTTTCTCCTCTGTACTATTTACTTTGCCATAGAATTTATTCTTTTAATGTTCAAGAAAATCCACTGCTGACCTTTCACCTTTCCATCATTTTTCTCTCATACTGAGAGTTTTTCCTCTGTCCCTGATAAGCCTGTGAGCCCAGCTTCAGTCTTCTATTCACTTTCAAACAAATACCTCTTTATATGTGTATGAAGCTTAATGAAACGTCTCCTAGCTACCCATTTAGCAAGCTAATCCATTCTTCTTTTTTAAATTTTCACTTATAAGTGTCCTTTACCATAAAATAACTCCTTACTTTTTTTTCTGTTTTCCACTATCCCTCTGATTTTATACAGAACTTAATTCTATATTATATATAAGTGTCGGGGCAAGAAACATCTTTTTGAACTCTGTACAGAACCAAGTCAATGGATTATTGCTTCTAGGTGTTATACAGTAAAAAATCAGAGAATAGAAACACCTATTTGAAAAATTAGCATTCTGTCCTGACTCTCATGTCTTTCTTTGCAAATGGAAAGCAGGCTGTTCTTTTTCTAAATTTGCCTAGCCTTCCCACTTTAGTACAATTTACCACTGGAGAGCTTTATGAATTGTTTTTGATAGGTACATAAATTTACTACATTACACATTGAAAAAAAAGGTGTCCAGTTTTGTCAAATATAATTAAATAAGAGCATCCTAATTTTGGTTCTTGCACTGGTGTCTCAGTAGAATGTTCTCCTTGTTCCCTGTTAGAACAATAAATATAGAACAAGGATTTTAATGGTATTCTCTTTTAGAGCAAACTGATGGCGTGAAGTAATTGCTTTTGGTGCTCACAATATCTGTAGCTAGATGAATTTACAAGGAAAGCACTTTAGCCTTACAGCAAAATTATGAATATGTATCAGGCTCCCACATTACATTTATTGTCTTCGGTACACAAAAATCAACTTTGGCATTACAAGAAGAGAGAATAACCAACAAACTATCTCCTGAAGTAGAAAACTATTATTTAAAGTGACAGTTTCACCCCTCTTTTCCTCTAAATAAAGGACAAATGTCTAAAACAATCGTCTATTCTTTTTCACCTCTCTCTGTAGCCTGTTCACAAAGAGACTGCTATGAGACATAGCACTGCTGATCAACATTTTTATACAAGACTTCTGATGACAGCTATTAATGCAGCATCAATAGGAGACTTACAATACTAAACATGCATTAAGGAGCTACGACTTTCTAGCTGTCTGGAATTTCTCTAATACAATCAAGGAAACTGGCAGAAGTCCTAGTTTGCCATCACATACAAACTGGAAGAATTTCCATTCATTTAAAGCAGCAAGGAATAAGGCTTTCTTGATGCTGATCAGGAAAAAAATACTCTTTAAAAGCAAATTAATCTTCAGATTAATAAATGGTTTAAGATCATACATTCAGAGATAAGATTACTGAAACCCAAATAACTGGGTAAATGTACAGCAAGTATTAATAAACATTCAGATGAAAAAATATAACTAGAAAGACTGCAAACCGATAAACTAAGTATGATGGGCTCTCACTGTGGATATCACTTACAGTCTGACAGAGCAAGTCTTTTGCACATTAGTTACAAGCCATGACATAAATTTTATTTCCCCAGAATATTCTTAACATGGAATATACAATTTAGGAATCATTTCAATACATATTGTCTCTACTTCCAGATGATATCACTTTTTGGCGCTGCTCTAGTATAGTAAAACAGATTCAGAATGCTGATATAAAATGCTTATAACCAAAGGGAAGGAAACAAAGAACAGGAAAAAGCAGAGACAGATGAAAAGAGTCCCATGTACATTTTGGAAAAAAACACAATGGCAACTAATGCAAAACTGAGAAATATACAGACAACCACAGAATAGACATCCTAAGCCATATCAAAGCTATGTTTTTATTCAGTGTACTCAGAAAGAGTACTATATTCAAACTCTGTGCCAAAAAATATCAAGCATAATGAGGCAGCCAGCTCTCGTCAAAGTCTATTCCTAAAAAAACATACCATATTTGTCCTATTCTAAAAATTATTATTTTCTGTGTGGGTTTCTTCTTTATTTTGCTTTGAATTTTCCAAAGTTTAGGAAAGGTTTGTTTCCACATGTAAGACCTGTTTGTGTTCATATCTGGAAGCAGAGCCTAATGAGGACAATTAAAATATTTATGTTTTCACATGCATCTAAATACCTCTCATAAAATCCTGTTCGAGTTTTATTTTAATTTGAAAAGCAAAGAACTTAGATTGTTGCTGAGAAATTAATCCTTGCTTTCACTCCTTGTTTTGGCTCCTCAAACAGAAACAGATTCAGAAAGGTTAATTTTTACTTTAATTGCTATAAAGAGGCTGCCCTGTCCAAGACTAGTTAGACAACAGCTTTATCAGAGAGCTTACTGTCCAGCCATTGAAATGTTCATGTCAATGTCAAGTTGAAATACCATCATACTCATGCCAAGTTAATGCGAGAGTGTTCAGGCTGGAGTTAAGTCTCACTTTTCTCTCTTTTACAAGCTGTTTGTGAGCCAGTTTCACATTTGATACAAGCCAAAATTGTTGGGAAACAAAACACGTGATGGTTTTGCTGCCATATAAGGAAAAGCACTGTGAGCAACCATTTCTAATTCCTGTTCATAGCAGGAAAATCTGTGGAGAAGGATCTTTCAGATCTTTCCTAGCCATCGTTAGTCACATAACAGCATATATTCTCTTCTCTTTATCAACCAGTGAGAATGACAGATCTTGTCAGATTTTAAGTCATCTTTGTCACCATCATGCTCCCTCCTTTCTAGCTTGAATGGGGACAAAGAGAACCTGGCATTTTATAGGATGACAGTCTTTCCCCCTTAGGAAGGGAGGAACCTCACAGTTGACAATCCAGAACAATAGATGCAATCTCTCATCCACTGAGCTGCAATGGCATGATGCCACTGAGTCCCCTGTGTAGGAAATGCAGCTATTGATTCAGTACTGCCTTTGGAGGCTTAGGCTTCTGGGTACAGGACTGGAAGATGAGTGTGCTTTGGAGAGTTCTAGAAATCCTAATTTACTAGGCATGACATCACCGCAAGGTCATCTCTTCCAGGAGCTCGTATTTGCAGACACTGCAGCATTTTTGAATTCATAGCAGCCAACTCGTGCCATCTTGTGAAATCAGTCTAAAGAACGATAAATTGCCTTCCTCAGTATTGAGCTGGATCCAGGATGGAGCAGACTGTACAGGAAACTATGGCTTTAAAAATAAAAATCCATCTGAGGTACATATTCAGGATGATGTCAACTGAGAGATACTACATTATCTGGAGAATGTCTGAGAGAGACAGCAGGAGCCGAACAGCTACTGCTTTTCACCCACGCATTCAGGCCACTAAATTCTTCATGCTAAAGAGTTATGTGGATTGTGGGCTGGAGGCAGGTGTGGCAGTAGGAATGATGCTATGAGCTGCTCATTCTATATGTTGTACAAGATAAAAAGAAAACTGGCTAGAACTTTTTAAACTGATTGACATCAGAAAGTTGCAGTGTTCCAATAAGACTCCTTTGAAAATGCAATATATTCTTCCCGTCGTCAAACCCCAAACCCTGTATTTTGAACAATTTTTAAAGAAAGAAAATAAAACATACACACCACAAAACAAAGAGGATGACAGTTCCCTTTTTCATAAGTAATCAAGAATCTATTACACCATCGCTCAGCAATGCCTACAGAGAGAGAAAACATCCTGTTACTGGGCATCTTTGGTACTTATTACATAGAGAGGGAACCTTTTTCAATCTTCTTCATCTCAAAATTTGCAAATGTCTGTTTACAAGGACTGCGATGCCCAGAAGCAAAGCAGTCAGAATGGAGAGGCTAACAACCCATGTTTTGGATGGGATGCTTAGACCTGTCATCATCACTGAGGCATCCCTGAAGAGATCAGGAGAAAATATTTGTGTAAGTCACATGCTGTGGACAAAGAACAGGGCAATGAACAAATATCTTTCTAACATATCTGCCATTACAATATAAGGAATTTCATCCACACCGCAAGTAAATCAGCCCTGCAATGCTTAGATGGATGTGGATTGAGCTGTAAAACTATTTTTTACATTACACATTTTAAAAATTGAAACGGCTTTCTTAAATGAAGGTTTACTCTTTCAACCTGAACTAAAAGTTCAACACAAGAGAAACTACTCTACTATGGTGAAACAGGTTAAATGGATAATTAATCTTTTTTTTTTTTTCTTTAGAAAAATTCTTTTCTGGTGTAAAAAAACCCAACAAACCAACCAAACAAAAAAACTCCAAAAAACCCCAAACACAAGAGAAATCTCTGTGCAATAAAAAAGGTCAGAAAAAACAACTTATATGCAATTTGCACAGTAAAGACTCGCTTTACTAAACTGACTAAATAAAGCAATCAGTTTAAAGAAAACTTTCTTACCAATTACACAGATAATTTTCACCCCCAGAGGATTCATTTGTCGCAAACTGTATTACATTACTTTCATCAGCCAACACCACTTTTCAGTAGAGAGAAGTTTTTGCATGTTCAAGATATACATACAACTGTATTCTTCTGAAAATGTGTCAGGTATTTCTAAGTTTACAGTTTATATATTGTGACAATATTTTCTTTTCACATAGCTACCTAATTTCCATTTGTTCTTAAAGTGTAGCTACAAAGTTTAATTTTATCAGAAATGTATGTGTAGATAAAAAAATACAGTAAATGTACATGTTGACACAAATAGCTTTCCTTTGGGCATTAGCATGTATTCTGAGCATCAGAAGTAACGGATGCTCCACTGTCAAACGACACAACTGGAAGCACTCATAGTGTTATACTATGGCTGATACCCAGTTCAGACTTCCAGATCACTCCTTCATATAAGTCTCTGTGGATAAATGACAGTGTAGACTTGGTGGTCTACCAGCAGAAGAACTCACTCTAATATGATTTAAGAGAAGAGTGTTTATTTCACAGGAATCTGACTCTCTAAGGAGCTGTGATTCACTTAGATTGCTGCGTACATCGTATGCTCTACTGGAAGTAATGAGGAAAGAAGAAACATACTGCGGTCATGACACTACATGTACTAACTGTGACCTGTATGTCCTTTAGTTTAAAGTTCAGATTTCACGTGAACTCTGAATGTCAGATTACTGTGTGAATTTATGATCATCATTCCTTTTTTTTCAGGAATCCTACTTCCCTGAGGACCTCATAAAAATATTTGCCCTGTCTCAACCTTTCATTTTGTTCCTCAAAAATCCATTGAAAAGGTATCAGTATCTCAGCTGCAGTCCAATGTTATCCCAAAGTAAAAAAGTTCTGCTGAGCTGCAACTCACTGCACTGAGCTGAACAAAAGCTTCCTTCCTGAAGAATAGCAAAGGCTCTACTTCTGACAAAGGCTTGCTTTCTTTCCTAGCTCTTTAGGATTCAGCATCATGACTTCAGGGATAGTTGTAGACGTGCAGAGGTTATGTGGAGATTTCTGAGAACTAAGATTCAGTTCCCCTTATATATACATGGTATCTGGCTATGATACTTTTATTTTCAGGTATAGAAATCAGCCTGCTGAGATAAACCTTTCTGGAGACAGCCATCTCTAGAACTGGTATGTTGTTGTGGAGTTGTGTTCATCAAGTACACTGTTACTTTCCTTAAAGGTTCATAAATTAATTTCAGGTATTATACAGATGCAATTTTAAATATGGGTTTACAAATTACTATAATTTGATCTGGCCTCCACAAACACTGGGGGTCCATTTCTGATAAATGCTAGTGCAGAATTTCTAGTCAAAATCTAAGCAAGGTTTTAATGTCTTACAAGCTCCTTCCTTGATCTCTCTGTAGTAAAAATAGTTGGATGAATATCATATGATTTTCAAGACCATTAAGTGCTACTGTTAGGAAGGATTTCTTTCCTTCAGTTTAAACACTTGGGATATCCCTTACTGTAACACTGATTCATGCACATCCACTTATTCTTTATTCAGCACCTTAAGTAATGGAAAAAAAAATAACTTGAAGAACTTGATCATTTTAAACTTGTGTCAAGAGGCTGAACTATACTAGCTGCAATTTTAATCATTGAATATACTCACTTTTGTCTGACTTTACAAGGTACATGAAGTATAGGGCCTATTTGAAAGAAAAAGGTCATAAAAATGGATCATAATAAATGGAATGTTTTCCAAATGTAGGAAGAAGGTTCATGTTTTCACAGAATTATTTGGAGGAAACAATATTGAACACTCATACTAGAAAAGAAATACACAATGCAGAATAGAGCTCTGGTATAAAGATTAACGTGGTGCAAATAAAAGATTATTGCTTGAGTTAAACAAATGTGTCTTAGCCTCATCTCATAAATAGCCACACATTTACTCTATATAACAACCAATTTTCATTCTCATTGTAACAATTTCAAAGTTAAAAAATGCAGTTTGAAATTTACAGCACAAAAGACAGAGGAGTTATTCTTCAAAACCATTAGCGTGGAATCAGACTTAAAGCAGCTCCCATTTAACACATATTGTTTTTTTCCCCACTGAGTTTATAGCACTATGTCAATTTATTTCTTAAGTGCACACGATCTGTTGAAGTGTCCTGCAAGTACTTCCATCAAATTAAAAAAAATGCCAAGGAAAGTATTTATGTATGTAACTGAAGTCTCTCACACTTTACTTCTTTTCTTGTATCTGAACCACTACCAGGAGAAAACATTATCTATTCCTTATCTGAGAAGGCCAGCAAAGTGTGATTACATCTGGAGGATCACTAGTAACAACCCAGACACTGAACCTCTGGAGACAGGATGTGCATGTAGCTGTAGCTGAAGTGGTGAGATTATAATGGGCAGGGCAGCCTTGCCTTACAGCGTTACACCACCCACAGCTCACACAGCCCCGGGGTGGCACAGGTACATACAAGCTCTGTAGCTTTAACTGCAGCAGAGGTGCAAAGCAAGATTTGCTTTCCAGTGAAGTAAACAGAGCTTCTGTTAGTTCCCTGTGATATCCTAGCTCTCAATAAACAGTAAGGTATTTTCTGAGAAGTTTAAAGTATTTAAATTCTTGCTCACTGGGCTTTGTGTTAGGAATACTGCTACAATACCAGATGCATTAAACAATTTGTCATACTCACATAAAAGGTTGGACACTATATTTACCATCCTATTATTGAGTTTTCAGCTTGAAAATTACAGGACTTGTATAAGTACAGTCATACTGTTTTGAAAAAGGAAATGTAGTTTAAAATACTCTAGGCAAGTTACTGCTATGAGGTAGTAGAGATAAAAAATAAAAAACAAATAAACCCTTTAAACCATACCAAACATGAAAGGAAACAAAATGTTAAACTGTCATTGGATGATTGCTTTTTAAGTTCACTGTCTTAATTAAACCCTATGAATTTAATGACAATAATTGGCAAAACAGAACTTTATTTTCAAGATTTATGGTTACATTCTACAAAAAAAGCATAATCTAACCATGTCATATCTAATATGTATGCAGCAAAGGTTGACAAAAACATGTGAAATGGTTTTCTCCATCTCCAAATTATTGAGTTAGCTAAAATGTTCTGTCTGTAGGAAAGTTATAAAGAATTTATGGAAGGGCAATATCTAATCAGTACCTGAAGTTCTACTGGGCTGCTGATTCTAATTAATAACACTTCCTAACTGTGTTCAAAGGCATTTAAGTAAAATGAAAGCCTTCAGAAATGCATTGAAGCATTTAATGCCTAGATACTGAAGAGATAAGCCTTCTATAAAAGCCTAAAATAGGTTAGACAGATTAGACTGGCAGATAAAACAAAGGTAGAAACTACAGGCAAATAAAATACACAATTGCGTATGAAAGAAACAAATATGCTTGTAAAGAAACATATACAGAAAGCCAAAAAAAAGTGATTCAATTTGAGGAAAACCTTAGGCTTGGTTATAAAAACATGGTTTGTTGTAGCGTAGTTTTAAACATCATGTGTGCTATAAAGGAAAACATTTCCATATAACATAGCTACTCTAGATTGCAGACACCTTTTTAAAAAAAAAAACTCAACTTTTTAACTTTTTTATGTAAAAGCAATTATACTGGGGGATAGTGTTATGACATAAATGTGTTAAACTGAACCAGCTCTTCTGATCACATATATCAAATCCAAATAATCTGATCCTGTAAGAAATATTAGTCTGTCACAGCATTAGTATGCTTAGTCAGTGGAGCAAAACAAGGAATTGTAGGCCATCTTATGCTGCTGAAAATGCCAAATGGCTTGTGACACCCTACTCTCTGCTTCTTTACCACTAAATACACAGCTCAGGTGCAATATTTCAGTTGTAGACAATGAGGTTTAAGTGAGATGATTCCCATCCTGAACACTGTTATTGTCTATGAGCTGATCCAACCTCCGAGTACAGTTTCACATATTTATATAAATTAGCATATGAGAGAAAAAAAATACCAATATATTATACCCATAATGTTTGGTAATCCAAAGAAGCAAAAGGCTAAAGTGCAACCAAAGGATACAAAAGATCACATGCAGGGTTTTCCTCTTCCTTGCACACCCACAACAGTAATCAGGTTTGTTATGTATTTATGCTGCCAGGTGTCCAAGAGGGGTGATAAGAGCCCACTGCAGTTGCTGAGAAAAAGCAAATTATATCTTTCTGAAGACTGACACAGTATGTGCCACCCACACTTCTGGGATGTTCATTCAAAGGTGTGCCACTTCCAGGAAACTCCAGCATGAGGTCCAAAGGCTGCATGCTGGCAATTTCTGTAAAATTTGTAGCAACCATCAGGGGTGAAGGAAGGGGAGCTCCAGAAAGGTTCAGGGACTTTTTTTTTTGCTTTTTTTTGTATTTTCAGAGCAACCTGAACATCAATGTAGAAACACTTCTGTTTGGCGACACTACTGAAGGGGGGAGTAACTGCAACCAAGCACCAATGAGCCTCAGCTGCCCATGCTGAGCAGAAAGCTCACCAGCTGCCCACTGGGCCAAAGACCTGGTCTGTTTTAACCCTTCACCAGATTCCCCAGGGCCAGCCCAGCTGATCAGCTCAGCATCAGCTAAAAGAAATCCAGTGGAGCTGGAGGGAGGTGGAGAATTGCTCACTCTGCAAGGCAGAAAAACAGCAAGGCAGAGGTTTAAAAAGTTTCTCATTAGATGACAAGAAATCCTCCCTTTTAACATTTTTGTACATCTCTAATAGCAGTTCCTCCTGCATAAACTTCAGGAAGGCTGGGTCTGTGCAAACATTCTCCCCTCCCCTCTGCTGCACTGGGTCTCTTGCTTATCCCCCACCAGCAACTGTGGCTCGGGAGGCAAACAGTGGTCATCCTGTTCTGTGCACAATGACAGACAAATAAAAGAACAAGCAAGCTTGAGAGATTTCAAATCTAGAGCTGAGGGATTTCTCCGAGTTTCACTGTGTCTCTGTGATCCTCCCACTAAATGCAGGAGCTGTTTTCTTCATTAAATGAAGCCCATATTAAACATCTCTCCTCGTGTCTCTCCAGAGCCCTTGGGGAGCTCTGCAATAGCAGAGCGTAGAAATTTGTAGAAAGATGTCCTCTGATAGATTTGACTTATACAGCATCAGTTGTTATAAACTGCCAAGAAACGGGAAATTGGATGTCTCAAGACACCCATGGACTCTAGCCACTAAAAACTGTTGTATCAAATGCATATTTGAGATTTATTTCAAAGAAGTATTTGATTACATCAAACTATTTTTGAAGCATAAAGGTTTATTTATAAGGACTTTTTGCCTTTCATACCTTCCTTGTACACTCAATTCACAGTTCCTCTCCTTAAGGGCACAAGAAAACCTTGTGTGTTAATTAGCCAATTTTGATTTCAAAATGTATTTTCTCAGACTAATGAAATTGAAATAAATTAAGTTGAAAATACAATGAATATGTTTCTGAAGTTGAAAAAGACAAGACCAGGTGGTAACTAGACCTCACATCTGCACAGTCAGAATAAGTATGATGGAGGACAGGTTCAAAGTGTCTTATCTCAGCAGGGTATTATCATGGTACATATTGTACATGCTGAACAGAACCTTAGAAATTCTCATAAATGTACTTACAAGAACTGAGAAGTAAGTGCTTTGTAATCTTTAATCAGCCCAACATTCAAAGCCTGCTGAAATTAGAGCGGATCGTCTTCTTTTCAGTAGGGTTAAGGTCAGGTATTTTACACTGAGTATTTAAAAAAGAAACTCTGGAATGTCATTGCTGTACCAATTCTTTTCCTTCTCTCTCACAAGGACCTACCTGCCTAGCCACTCTGAGAGTCATGAAAGTCTACTTTAACAATAAATACCACATTTTTACCATGATCAGAATCACTCCTCATTTAAAAGCTGAATTTCTGTTTTATCTTATGCAACATCAGCAAAATGATTTCTCTAAATCTGAACTGCAGAATTTTATTGGTAAGCTAAATATGGAAGTCAGAAACATGGATTTTCAGATATTGTATTCATAGGACTGGCAATTAGAAAAGCCATCTTTGACTTCCTTCTGGCACTGGCATGAAAGTCATTGAGAGAAGCAGAGGAATTTACAGGATTTTCAGAGTAATTTTTTCCAGCAGTATTATCTCTCTGAAATATTTTTGCTCAACTTGGAAATGAAAACAAATATCAAGAAGGATATAAAGTATCCACAAGATAGTAATTCTAATGCTTATTTACAAGGATATGTCAGCTCTCTGTACACTTATCAGCTCAACACGCCACAAAGGTGGCTATAATGACTATCTGATTGCATTGTGTAATTTGGATCGAACATGGATCCAACACACTCTGGGAGGCTTCTGAATGCTGTTTGGATCATCTAGATAGATGTGTTATACCAGTATGCCAACTCCCACAGCAATCATACACAAAATCTCTATTATTATCAATAGGAACATAATAGATGTTGCTTCATCTTGAAAATAAAAACAATAACAAGAAGTGGTTTAAAGTCGTCACTATTTAGAAGACAAGAGATAACGCCTGCAAACAAAAACTGCAGCTCATTGACATAAGCCAGAATTTTATGGGAGCAGGTAAAAAAAAACCTATGCAATGCTTTTCTGAAACAAAAAGGTAGGTAAATTACTTACCTGAATAGGGAAAATGTAAGCCATACCAAATTATCTTACTTAAATTCCATAAGTACTAAATGAAATGTTATTAAATATGTATATATTATCTTACTGAAATATTATCTTAAATTATATACATGCACATACATCCACATAGATTTTAAAGGCATGTTCTAGACAAGGTTATTAAACACAAGGATATATAATAAAAAGTAAGATAGGGATTACTAATCTCCTACATGTTTAGTCACTTTGCCAGTTATGCCATAACCATAAAACCTTGTCAATAAGTGGTTTATTACAAGAATGTAAAGAAAAAAAAGACTTTCAAAAAAACTCTCAAAGTGAAAATAAATAAAAGACTAAGATTAGGGGATACCTCACAAAACAGTCACTTCTGAGTAATTTTTATTATGTTTATCAAATATTAAAGCAAGAATTAAACTATACCAAACATTAATCCTTTGCTATATAGTTCATGCACAGCAATGTTAGTGACTCACAAAACACCTGAAAGCATCTTTGGCAGAATTTTATCTTCATAAGCTTGTGTATCCTCTGTTTATATTTTTGAAAGGACATGAAAAGCCAAATTTACTTTGGCACAGTTTATTAACTCAGCAAATTTTTCACTGATGAAAGAAGTGGACCTTATATCTTGCATTATTATTGGTCATATTATCATCTTATACTTAATATCACTTGCTTTAGCACTGACAGTGTGGTTAGTGTTGTACACAAACAAGAAAGAACTTCACAGACTGACAAAGCTGTGACTGTCCCCTAATGGGTTGCTTCGAAATGCTGGTAGATCTAGTTCGTTTATACTTGAATCAGGCCTTTGGGTAGTACAGTATGTCAGAGAAGAATGGGGTAAAGAGAAATGTTGGTTGGTCTATTGTCAGTAACGACTAAACAATCACCTTGGCTTTAATCCTTCCCTGTGTCCTGGGAGGATATGGCAGGTGACAAGAAACAAGTTCCTGATCCCTTTTTCTCAGCCTCAGCCTCCTAACCAACACTTACGAGGCAGCTCGAATTTGTGTTGCTGACCGAAGGCTTTTCACAAGGCCAGGATGAATGGATTCCTCTTTCCTGTTGATTGCTCCCGCTTCTGCCCTTCTCCTGTATCCAGTATACCCCCTAAGGAGACCAGCTGAGTTGGAGGCAATTGGTTGAGATTCTTTTGCTTTTTGTAAATAGCATTATCAATTATCACACCTGTTAATAAAGAGATGCCCCCCTGTATATTTATTATTACTATCCGAAAAAAATATTGTGAAAATTGATAAATTTTTAAATTATATTACATTAGAGTGAATGAGGGTAGCTTTTATTTCTGTTGACATGACCATCACTTTTTTTTTTTGTATTTCATTATGTCTTCCACACTGAAGTTTTTATAAACTTGTCTGTTTCACGCCCAATTTTCTCTGATCTCCAATTCAATTATAGCACTTTTTGTCACATTCATATGAGACAATACAGACTAAGGATAGCTTTTAGTTTAAAATTCTCTGCCAGTTGTATCTTCCTACAGTTTTGTTTACCATCTGACACACTCAAAATTCTGTCTCTGGTTTCGTGGGTTCTCAACTGGGGACTTAATCTTGAAACACATATACAACTTTCTTAATTTGCTAAAAGGGGTTGTCTGTAGAATTGCCATCAATGCTGTAAAATGTTCTGCAAATGCAGAGAGCAAGGCACATGGGATCTGACTGTGACAGTACACTCTTCAAGTTATTGTTTATATAAACACTGTCTGTAATCAAACCACTAAATCAGATAATAACAATAATGGGTGGTGGTGCATTTCATCTCTTTTACTGAGAAATGATAATTAAAACGAATATTATTTTTCTGACATTTTAGCATATATTCTCTAGAAAATTTGAAATTATGGATAATTTCACTTTTGATGTTTTTTAATAAAGCTTCTTCACTCCTTGCATCTCTTTCTACAAACTTTATAATCCCTCTTTTCATATAAGACACAAAAATGTTATCTCAGGATAACCTTTTGCTTGACCTTTCAGCAGATAAATATCCTCTAAAGTTCTCAAACTTATATTTTTCAATTTCCAACTTTCAAGTCATCAAGAGCAGAAAATATACAAAGAAATACTGTTCTGATTCTTGTTCTTGAGCTCAAAACACCATATTATCATTTGACCCATTTTAATAACTTAAAATTATATTTTTTATTTTAATTTCAAAAACATCAACTGAACACCATCAGATGTAATACAAAGTGACATACCCTACTTCCTTTGATGAAGATTATTAGTTTAGAAATGCAGACCAATTTTTATGCATTTATTAGTCATATCCTTTAAAAATTAATAAACAAAGGAACAGATCTAGTACCTCCAAAACCCAAAAGTGCAAAGTACATCGTGGTACCAGTAGTGTCACTGAGAAAATATGGAGAAGATCTGGATTGGGCCCATAAGGTTTGACCAAATGGGTCTGGTCCTGCTTCATGCCTTACTTTAATGGCTGGAAAATATGGACAAATACCACTTAAAGTACCAGCTTTACAAACGATAAAAGTCAGGGGTGGCTTGGGCCAACTGACTGTTGCAAGCCCACTGTAGTAAATTTAGTCTTCTAAAAACCTAGCTGAAAAGAAAAGTGAGGGAGGGAGCAGGGAAGGTTAAAAGTAGCCAAATTGTGATTTAGAAATAGGAACAATTTAGAAAAAATAAGGAAGTCATCTACATATTTAAAAACTGGGTCATGAGAGGGCACAAAGGGATGCCTATATAAATGCCCATTGGTGTCTCTCTTCCTATGTTCTCCATCTCAGTATTTGCCTTAGGATTGATTCAGTTCATGAATCTCTGATATTTCTGTCTATATACAAATGAAATTAGTTTCTTCCAAAGCCATTGAAACTTTTCTAAATCTTTTCTTGACTGTGTTTCGGATTTGGCCAAATGTAAAGAAAATGCGGTAGGTAACTACAGTTTCTTGGCAACAGTAGATGGTTAAATAAAATAAATAAATTAAAAGTATAAGTACACTTTCTGTTGAAAGTAGTTCAGAACTTTCCTGCCAAAAAAATTATAACTTTGAATATAGCTTCCCAGTGGGGAAGACTGGAGAAGTGAAACTTAGGAAAAAAAATAGGGAACAGAAAAGTTAGACTGATTTTTACTTGCTGTTGAATTAGATTTTAAATATTTTGGTTTGATTTCTTGGAAATCTGTAAAGCAAGATACTTTTTGATAAATGCCATAGGATTGTACAGACACCTGGAATAACAAAAAAAAAACGAAAGGGGATTTCTATGTCATATATGAAACTAAGAGAAGTGAAAAAAGATGGGATATGAACAGAACTTTTAGAAAGATCCCAAATTAAATGTCACTCCGCAGATCTATCATGGTCATATCATCTCAAAAGAATCTTTTGCTATCAAGACATCTACGTTTGTTCAGCAAAGAAAATTAGCAGAAGTGAGGAAGAAGAAAAGAAAAAAAACAAAAACAAACCAACATTCCAGTGTTTAGCAACATCCTTCAGTCAATCCACATCTGTTCATCTGGCCAATCTGGGACTGGCCAAAAATATGAGATATACAGGAGAGTATCACTGAGCTAAATTAATATAAATTAAATATTGAATGAGTTCAAGCATTTGCTTGCCAGGTGGAAAGAATTACATATGTGCATACAATGACCAAAAAAAAAAATAAAATTATGTCTTCTTTGCATTTAGAGTATTTGATGATTGAAAAATCTCCAGTTTCAAAGTCTGAAGTGCATGGATGTACTAGATTCTGTGATAAAGTGTATGCTGACTCCAATCAAGGCTGTCCCCTTGACATGATGAACAATATGAGAACATTCACAATGTTTTCATTTATCTCTTTCAGTTTACCTGCACCTTGAAAGTCAGGATGTCAAATTAGGAAAACCTCATTCAGAGTGACCCATGATTCAGATCAGTACATCACTTCTTTCCCATTTGGAAAAAACCTTCTGATAAACAACTTAAATTGATTTTCAGTTAATGCAGATGCAAGCAGATACTATTTTCAGCAAGAACTCCTTGTCCTAGACTCCCAGACTCTGTGACTGAAGCCAGCCCCAAGTTTTTTCAAAGTGAGTACTGATAAACCATTGAATTAGTGGAAACTTAGAAATGCTGGTTTTAACACGTTTTGATCATCAACTCACTCAAACATAGAAAGGTAAAAGTTTTAATGGTTGGGAAGCATTTTGAAATCCTGACAGAAAGAATATATGGACAGTATGGAGAATATTATTTAGAAAAGTGCAGCCACAGCCCTACAGCTGCTGTTATTACTAAAATAAAGGGTGATTCAGGTGGCCCTCCCAGGCTGCAGCACTGGGCTTCCTCTGTAATCAAATAACTGCATAGTCAGACTGGGGAAGACATTTAGGTGACTGCATTCCAACGACATTTAAGTGACTGCATTCCAATTATTTAATGGGGCACAGACTCCTAAACAGTTTTGTGGCCAAGACCTGTAGTGCAGAATCTGCCTAACCTTAGACATCACTAACTCTTCCCATTGACTTCATAGGCAACCCTGGGGAGCAGGATTTCTGAAAGCTTACTGCTGTTTCAAATCTAAAGCAGGTATGTAAAAGTAGATGCCCTGACTTTTGCTTCAGTGGTTCTGATGAGATAAGATAAAAAGAAAGTAGTCTGGCTCCAACCTTCATTATGATTTTATGTAAATTATTTTAAGTAAGGATACTTGCCCTCCAGTGGTCGAGGATCCTGAGGTTGATTTACTTTTTAAAGCTAGTTTAGCAAACTTTCAAAGATTTTGCAAGTAAACTTTATATTTGCTTGAAAATCCACAGTGACAGTAGGGTACGTGTGTGTGTATGTTCCAGTACCATAAAAACCACCTTTAAATACCTTAGTGTTCTTCTTTTTCCATCTACCTTTCCATTCTTGTATTATAGAAACAGTACATTCTCTTTCACTGTGAAAAAAGTCACACTGGAGAATTATTTATTCAGATAAGATTTTTTTACAACATCTATAGGCTGGTTGTCTATGCAGTTCTTATGAAATGTTATTCAAAAGTCTCTAAAAAGAACAACATAAAGGACTGCCTGAAGAAAAAACCCCAAAAAATTGTGGCGATGGATGCTAAGGAACAAAAAATGAGGATATGCACAGGCTTTCACAGACATTTCTACAGAACCCTGCTCTTTGTACTGATTTTATAGAATTTCTTCATAAAAGTAGATCCTTGAAATTTTCTTATCACTGCTCCTGAATGAACTCTCAATTACAAATATATGCATATCTAGTAGAAAGCTTTCTCCTGAGGCTGAAGTTCTGGCATCAGACTTCATCAGGAAAGGAAACCATGGAAAACAGAAACGGTAGTTCTGAATCCTAAAAGGTTGCTGTTCTCAGTAAAAAATCTCAGCTATTTACAGCATGAAGCACAAAATGATACCAAACAGCTTCCCCACAGTTAAAATGAGTAACACATCTGGCTTTGATATTCATTCTTTTTCCAGCAAATGGCTGTACCAAGTTAGAATTTTCAAAATGTCTATCACTTTACATATATAGATTTAATTTCATTTAAAACAAGGCCATTGTATAAATGCATCACAGCTTCAAAGACAGACTTCCTCAAAACTATAGCATGAGAGCTTCCCATGGTTGCCATGGAAATGACCTTTCACTATTTCCATGGTAATGGATCTAGTTTTATATATTTCTCTTTTATGAGACTGTATTATACCAACAAAGCTAACATCCAGAATACAGTCCTTAACTTATGGATGCAAACTCACTGAGAGAAATTATCTGACTCCCAAGCCCCATGGGCACGCTGAGCTTTTGGATGTCTTTTTAGTACTGTGGAACAGACTTTCGAGAAGGATCATCTACTGCTTACTGTCAGTAGAGAAATGCTGATATATTTTGCTCATTGTTGTGTCTCTAAAGGAGTTTCTGGATTCATCCACTGCAGTCTTTTCCAGATTGCTCTACTGCTCCCAAAGGCAGAGCAGCTGGAAAAAAAAAGAATGGATTGAGACCTTCTGTAAATTCCAGGCTGTTGATCATATCCTGCTGTGAAATAAATATTATTCTAGGGCATTTACTGAAAATCTATAGGTCTTTGAAATTACATATTCATAGACCTACTGATCTCTCTTTTTGAAATTATACTTGGAATCGGTTTTCTCTCCCCCTCCCCTTTTTTTTTTGTTTTGGTTTTTCTTTTTTGTTTTTTGGGTTTTTTAAACATTACGGTTATTGTTGCTGTCACTGGAAGCTAAGATCTTCCTCTTCACCCTGGAGACAAAAAGAATGGAAGTAGTGGATTCAAACCTATAAAACTGAGAGCAAGAGAGCAACCAAGGTATCCCAGTCCCCAGCACTCTTGACACATAAAAGAAACCCAGCTTGATTTAAGGTGTTAAGTGCCATAAGGTGTTACAGAGATGGGGCTTGGACAGGATGGTGCTGCCACTGTGATTCACAGATGAAAATCCATACCCTTTAGAGTAATCTTCCAGTAAAGTGCAATTCCAAAGAAAATTCAAAAAATATTTCAGTAAAGCTTCTTTCATCCCAGTCACAACATCTAGAGCTTAATAATTAAGTAAAACATGACCATTCAGAAAAAGTAAAAAAATGAAATCTGTGAGGAAACCTTTAGAGAGGTGCAAATTCCTCAGAGAAAGACAAATACACATAAACCTGATTGAACAATTTATTCTGACTCATGTGTAATTGGTGATGATGCACAAGAAAAAAAGAATTTAAGCCTGTCATTCGGATTTGAGTTTTCTGGGCTAGCCATTAGAAAAATGCCAATTTTTAGAGTAAGTTAGACACGAGTCAGACACATTGGCTGCAGACAATGTTTCCATGCAGCAAAGGTAAAAGAGCCACTTTTCAGCAGAAAATTTAATTTTAATGCTCTTTTTTTTTAACTAAAAATAGGTCAAAATAGTTGGTGGTTAGAGAGCTTGCTCTTAAAAATGTCATAAGAATTAACTCCTTCACCTACTTCAAAGGAGATAATGATCAACATACAAATCAGTTGTCATTAAGTGGTCAACCGATACAAAAGCACATATATTACTTTACATTACTATTAAAGAATAACTGAAATGCTAGGATCATCACTTATGTCTTTTGTTAAGGTAGTGCAATGACAATGACTATTAAGATTCAGCCTGCTATTACTGAAAACATTCAGCTCCATTTAATTCTATTCCTTACACATTTCTAAATGAAGAGCATTGCAAGTAATGACTTTTATTCTATATATTGAACTCACAGCCATGTCAGAGAAATATTGAGGCTGGAAATACTTATAAAACTCAAAGAAATATAAGGCCTGAAAAAACTGACCTCATATAGCTTTTAAATCTCTACAAGGTTCATGTTTACACATGAGCTACTTAAAATTTAGGGTTAAATTCATAAGACTGATTTTGGGCACTTACTGCAGGATGAAATGAGATCAATCAATGCTTCCAAATTGTTTGTTCCTCTCCAGTAACTATAACGGGTGTCTAGGTGATTAGATCACTCAGTCAAATGAATTTAATCCAAGATAATTGCAGAAGCAAGAGGCTGACAATACTAGAGGACAGCATTTATTTCACTGAAACTATTCCTCTTACATAGCATTTTGTATCACTAGTTCTTTAGAGAAAATGTTTAAAAGAGTTTTTGAAATTGCTTTTCTCAGTGTAGTTTGTATCTTTATTGATAGATTTTTTTTATTTCCTCTTTTTTTTTATTCCTAAAAGTCCTTAAAATAGGTCTGTTTAAATAAGGCTCAAGCCTTTACTTAAGTGAAACATTTGCTTTTGGCAACCAGCTATTTTTGGATATGACAGTAAATTAGTTTTTCTCTTAAATGATGCTGATTTCCCATTTATTTCTACTGTAGCTTGACATTCTTGTCACACTTACAAAGACAGACTACCTAATTTCTTGTCATGGTCTATAGCAAAGATGTTTACAATGGTACTTGTAAAGTGATTTGGATCTGAACAGTAATATACTGTTTCCATTACTAAAGGTATAACTCTAAGGGATGTCAACATTTGCCTCCAACAAGATAATACTCTGTCATCCTGAAAAAGAGCTATATCAGCAAAAGACACTATCTAAGAAAGAATATTAATGGGGGGGGGAGGGCAGGGGAGGAGAAATCAATAATTTTGGAAGTCTGGAAAGACTCGGCCAGCATAAGAGAAGACAAAAAAAAACCCAAACAAACCCACGACTTAACAAAGCCACAACAAATCCATGTCAAAATACTTTTAAAAATAAAGCATAAAACCACAAAGCAGCCATGGAGACTTAGCCCTGTTGAAGCTTTATTACTGCATACTCTGGGGTATGAAGGTGTGGTGACAGGAGTCTCCTGTCAGAGACTTCTATAAGAAGAGGAATATCAGTGGCATAAATAATTGTTTCACAGCCACAGCTTAAAAGCACACTTGGAGATAAATACCAAGAGTACCAGTAAAATGGTGTCTCCTAGTCCTGTTATTGCACACAACTCCAGCATTTTCCACCACTATCTCCCATGAAGGACAGAGCAGTGACACTCCTGTCTGCAAAGAAAAAATGGCCTAGGATAGGTTTTCCAACTGGGTTTGGTGGTTACCCTCTCTTACCAAGGAATGTATGATTTTTCTGGTGTGAAATGAGGCTTGTCTCTTTGATCTCTGAACATGCCTTTGGAAAGGCTAGTTTAAAGAAGCTGGAGCAGAAAAAGCTTTCCAAACCACCAATAATGCTATTGTCAAGCATATTACTGCGTACTCTCGGACCAAAAAGGTAACGTTTTTGACAGCAAAATGAGCTCTTACTTTGCATTTAACACATGTTCCAAATTTTAGATTGTGTTTTAAGTATTTAACATTGAAGTAAAAAACTAAAGGCAAAAGGAGGGATGATATGACACTTCTGGAATTGGATTCACTGTTATAATCTTTCTACACTGTATTTTCTGATCCATCTAAATAGCTTTGTAACTGGTTAAAGCATGCTCCATACCTCCCAACTATAGGAACTGTCATAGCCATTTGGATTCAGAAAAGTTTTTAATTAACATATTTCTGGCCATAGTGAAAGCAGTACTGAGTAATTTCCATTTAACATTTCTTCTCTACCTGAATTCTAATCCACCCACTCCTTTTGAGAAGACAAGAGCAGTGACCTGAAAATAGTGTTGAAAAGAATTTTGAGAAAGCACTCAGGTGGGGGAGAAAAACTGCAGTTAAAAATATTATATTCACTGGTTACTAATTTAAACTGCTAATGATCTAATGGAGCTGGATCTAAGAGTCCTATTGATTAGCTGAGGTTTGCAAAACATTCTCTCCCAAATATAACTTGCTGTATATAGTTACATTTACAAACAAACAACCTATAAAAAGAAGAGCAACTCTGCCACATACTAGTGGTAATGAAAGCAATAGCTGTGAAGCTCTGTGATGGGATATGACATGCATTTCTCCATACATTTACATTTTAAAGTTTTAATGAAAGCATATTGTCAGGGCATGCCAAGACCACTACATATTTTCCCTTCGAAGTGCTGTGACAAGATCCTGCTTCATGTTGCAAACAAGAAAACATTTTGTATTAAATGTAGAGTGAATATGCAAGAATGAAATCGAACAAGTTCCTACAGCAAATCTGCTCCCCATCAAAAATCTAGGGGAAGTCTTTTTCAAAGACCAAATCATTTTACTCCTTTTCCTATGAAAAAGGTTCTTATCAGATATTTAAACACTGGCTGTTGGAAAATTCTGTCTTTCTTCAAGGAAACTGCAAAGATACTAGAGCACTTCCTGAAACTTCATCAGCAAAATAATTTCTTCTACTAAGAAAATAAAATGCATATAGAAATAACTGACTGAGTCAAACTGTTAGATGCCTTTTAACATCTAACTTCATGGATTGTCGGTATCATTTAATATACAAAAGCCTTCAAACCCTAAAAAAATGTAATACTCATAAGATCAAAATAAGATTTAATTTAGAGCTCTTTCTGTAGGGTATTGTTTTTGAGTTTATCTTTGTTCAAAAACTAAATTAAATTGTCCCCCTGGGTCCATAATAAACTGGTTTTCTTTTTTCCTTTGATGATGGCTATCAATAATGATATTTCAGTTCATTTTGACCGTAATCTGACTTTTACTAAGCTAAAAAAAATGTATGTTTATGTATTGTATTTAGTACTGACTAAATGGCCTAGAAACTGGAGCTCATCAGTCTCACGCACACCTCTTAAAACCCCCAGTACAGGAACTCTGTTCTACTTGAGGCAAATTACCATATCCTAATGTGACAATAACTTTGCTTTCTACCACCATTTTACCAAGATGTTGAACTATTATAAAACTTTACTAAATGAAACTCAGGACAGGACTTTATGGACACCAGGCATCATTTTTCTGTCACTGAAATCAAATTATTTAAAAAATGAACACAGGAGCCCTCAATCTCAGCTAAAGTCCAATTCTGCAGAAGGGAATTCACCTATTCAGCACTGGATGACACAACCCCTGGCATGCCAACGAGCACTTACAAGTGCACTGTGCAGTACTGAAACTAACAGGGCCCCTTGCAGATTTAGCTGCCAGCTAGTATGAGTCTGGGTTAGACAATCGATTTACAAATTAGGCTAATAACTTAAGTTTGGCAGTAATATTGCAATAAAAAAGATTCATAATTCACAATGGAAAAGGTGAAGATGTGAACCTTAGCAAAAAGACACCAAGTCATACATCAAGAGACAATTATGGGTCTCACACATCAGCAAAGCCAAGCAGGCAATGAGTAGCATCAAACTCATCAATAGGCAACACACTAACTTTCATTCCTGATGACAGTGTTTTGTTTATTCTGTTGTGCAATAATGTTGGTGCACTATTTCTGCTCTCTGGCTGTATTTGCAAGAAAAGTGCATGATCCTACCTCCTTCTGGTCATCAGTGTTTCCTCACATGCGAATATCTGAACATGCATTCCAATTTCCAGAATTAAAAGTGAAAATGGTTCTCATTTGGAGTATCAGTGTTTCACCATAATTGAGTGTTGAGTTAGCCCTATAGCAGATCTTTAATGAGATAAACGTTATTAAAGACTGTTAAAAAATAGTTACGTATGGTGAAACTATCTCTCTGTAGAGATCTGAGGGTTCTCTTCAGAGCCTGAATTTCAGATTCTTTTCAAAGAAAATTAAAAACTCTTTTTCAGTCTTTTAAGAAGGAGTAATTCAAAAAGAAAGATCTGATTTTCTGTAGGAATAGCACCATTAAAGTTAAGGCATTTTGTAAGTAAAGTATTCAGCTGAGTATTATCTGCCATTAAGATAATTAGTTCTAATTTTGCCTTGGACCTTAGTTTAAGCTTTTCAGTGGGAAATAATTTCTAGAAGTTTTACCTATTTAAACAGACAAGTTAAATAGGGGATTCTGAAAGACATATACATTTCTAGCTCATTCTCAAATCAGATTTACTTGACATCAGAATTACATTTTTAATGTGCAAAACTCTAGCTAACCATAATTAAGGAGCTATATTGGGATTTCTGAATGGAAACTATGAAACTAGATATGTTTTCAGATATAGAGATATGCCGTGCTAGTGAAAGCATCTTGAAAAATTACTATCTCATAATAATACAGGTATGCCACATAGGATTGTCAAACAGGCACAAAAATTACCTAGAACTCTGCCACTAGCTGTTTTCACAGTGACAATGATAATTTTTTTAAGATTTCATCCATAAAATTAGAAGCCTAGTCCTCTTTTGGTTAAGTAAACAGCTAAGCAGTAGTAAATTTCATGGAGAATAAGACTATTTTGTCCTCGAAAGAAAAAATATACTGTCCTCTTGCTTAACCTTTTCAGTCATTGTTAAACATACAGTTAAATAAAAACTTCTGTATCTGAGCAAAACAATTGCCACTTCTTTTCCAGATGGGGAAGGTCAGACATGAAAAAGCAATTGTTATTCCAAGCTTCACAGAGCTCAATTACTTCTTTACTCAGGCAAATTCCCCATTGATGCTGCCAACCTCAGCAACTGCTGAATCATCCAATATTAAATAACATTAAAAACAAAAGATGTGAAAAATAAAAATTAAAGCTTGCAATAGACATGATTGTGTACTCTACCACTGCATTTTTCTCCAACATTGTCATATTTATTTCTGTTTCCATCAGGAGCCATGAAACATACACAAAATACAGTATACATTTTCTCTCACCACTGAAGTCCAATACAGAGAGTTTCTAGAACCCAGAATGTATCTCCGGCAGATATTATAGAAGTGCCAGGAGACACTGTGTTCAGTGGAGTAGTGACCCCTAATTTAATGAAATAAATGGAATTACACTGTTTTGTGATATGGTACATCTGATTTAAATCACGATGATGTTAAACACAGATTTACACATGCTTGAGGATGTGGAACTTAGCCAAGGTAACAGTTTAAAAAGATCTAAACAAGAAAATTCAACACAAAGCCTCAACATTGTACAAAACAACTTCTGAAACTTTATTGTGAATTTTAAAGTACATTTAGAAAGGATCTTATCCTTAATATCATTAATTAAAAATAAATTTGAAAGAAATCCACATACTAGTAGTTTAAGCAAAGTTCAGTACAGACTTTTTGAAGTCACAATATATACATTGCATGAGAGTGCAATAAGCTTCTATACATAAGGTATATATTTCTAAAATAAAGAGCTTTGATTTGACATGTGTGAGAGGCATACTGTTTACAATGAAAATGTTTTACAAAATATAGCAAAGGAAAAATGGAATTTAATACAGTTTGAACGTACAACTACTTTATACCTTTTTTAGGTAGTTCTTTACTCAAAGTGTACAAAAGTCCATTTTTTAAAGGACACCTGTTTGTTTGCACTGTTCAACACTAATTAGAAAGAACAGTTTTAACGATTCATTACTATACATATCAGTGAATTCAATTCCATAGCCACTACAATGAAGAAAATATTACAGAATCGACAGCATCTTCTTCTCTCCTAAACTATGCATAGATAAATACATAGCAACGGTGTCTATTACTACAATGAAAGTGAAACACTTCACCTGATTTTTGCAGCTAGTTTTGCATAAATATAATGCATTGTGTATATATATATATATATAAGTTTATTTAACAATCAACCGATTGCTTATTTTAACACTCAGTAACATACAGAAGTACATACACTGCTACCCTTAAGTATTTTCCACTATGTAGTGGCTCATAAGGTTCAAAAAATCAACATTGTAAATTCATAATTCTCAATCTGGGGGAAGAGTCTCCCTCAGATGGACTGACACTACTCATACAAGTTCAACCATATTATGAATCCATAGCGTCCACCTCCAAAATACGTAACAAGAGTAATATAATATACTGTGGCTACTTACTACTGCATAATCATTATATAGGAAATTGTCACATCAAGTGTTTTACATTTATGATTACTCATTACATCATATCATACACAGAGCGAAACTTTCCCAACAGATGGATCTCCTTTTATACAGTTTTTCATATTTTAGAGAAAAATCATCACACAGTGACAAAGTTATGCTTTAAGAAGTATGCAAAATGTGTTTCCTTTTTCAGGATAGAAGAGTGAGCAGTAAACTACTAATTACTTTATAATCAAGACATAAAATTACACCTTTAAAGAGAAAGTCAAGTTTCAGCACTGCAAAGGAAACCATGTATTATTGGGGGTGTGGGGACTGTCACTCAAAACTGTGGGAAAAGCATGCTAGAAAATTAGTTAGCCAATAATGAATTAAAAGTTGTACTTTCCTTTCAAACAGAGCACAGTAGGGTTATGTGATTTGTGTCCAACCACTCTGCAATGTGTTATCTGAACAGTTCAAAGCATTTGCAAAGGACAAGACAGCTTTGCATTCATTATTACTGAAATAAAAGGAATATGCTGAAACATGTAATAACCGATGGTGGATTTTTAACCACTGCCAAGGATGTCTGGGACATTAAGATCTGCAGAAGAGAGCACATTATTTCTTTTCAGCATGGGTGGGGTGGACAAAAATCCATCCTACACAGATTTGCAAAAATCCACCTTACATGGATTTACTTACTGTTTTTTCAGCACAGTTAAAATGAAATGTCTTGCATCAAAGTCTCACTGCCTTTTCAATATAACTGTCTCTTCTATGGAGAAAAACTACTGTCTGACTGCAAAACACTGCCTGCCCATAGCAGTAATCACTTCAGGGGCAGACACTGCAATTCAGATGCAATCCACTTTCGGCTGGGCTACTAATCCTGGAACCCCTCTTTGCTTTTTCATTCTAGATGTAGTACTAGGCTTTCAGCTGTCATCCCTGTTAACAGCAGGAAGAAATACTAATAATTTTGCTGATCCACGTGATGTTTTTTACTTTTGCTGTCCACTAACCCACCAGAAACTTCACAGTGAAGAGCTATAAAAATATGCATCACGGTTTTGCCTAATATCCAATGCTAGGAGCGCAGTATGCCCACTGACTTCAGTCATGCTACACTCGCCTGTCCACCACATGCAGCAGCACGCAGGGTGAGACCTATGAACTGCCTCGGGAGCCTGAAGGGAAGGGAAATGAGAAGTCCCTGGCATGGGTTCTTGGAGACAAGACAGGTTTAATGGCATGCTGACAGCCTGTACTTTAAGACTTCTTAAAAAAAAAAAAAAACAAACCACAAAAAAACCCACAAAAACCCCCAAACCAAAAAAAAACCTCAGAAGCTTTACCAGTCAGAAACCTGCCCAGTGCTTCTGTATTAGAGTGTCACTTTAGGTTAAAAAAAAAATCTTTTAGCTTACATTAAGTGGCACATTTTTTTCTCTATTTCTGTTTTAAAGACACAAAATTGTCCACCCCTTCCTTTGATATCTTCAAAGAGGATAACTGAAGCCTTCCAGGATCCTTGACAACTTAAGTATACAGTAGAAATAGTTGACAATTACATTTGCTTTTCCCAGTGTGCTGAAAGGATGGCTAATGGAATTAATGAATCGTTTGCTGTTCCACTAGTCAAAAGTCTAAATAACAACATGACCTTCAGTCAGTGCTGCTGAAGAAACATTTCCTTAAACAATTCACAATACATGAGAGATGACCTCAGATAGCAACTGTGTTGTGTGATTTCTCTTCTTTAATTTACTCTTTCTTGCGTAGACCTGCATAGCTAAAAGTTTACATGTTTGCACCAGTTCCTATTTTCCCTAAGGTTTGTTTATACCAAACTGAGAGGAAAGGAAAAGTACTAAGATGTAAAGCCTAGTTCAGCTATTGTGAACATAACATAAAGCTAAAACTTCAACTTAAATCCAAAAAATGCTGCCAAGTTTATATTTTTCTTAGAGAGGTAATGAGCAATGTTTATTATATACTAAGTTCATTTTCAAAGAAAAGTTATAGTTTTAAAAATAGAGATGAATAACTCTCTTCTTGCTTCTCCTTGTTTCTATTTCCTGTAAATCCACTGTCACCAGTATTGGGATTCCTGGTTTAAACCAATGTGAAAAGAAATCAACCATCTGTTAACAAACTTCTGATGTTTCATAGTGCTAAACAGTTTATTAAAAAAAAAAATAGTGTTTTGTAAGAACTTGGGGCTAAGATTGCTATTGTTGTTAAGAAATGGATTTTTATCAGGAGGATAGAGGGGGTTAGTTAACATCAGGTCAGCACATGAATGCGACTACAAAACAATTTATACGTTTGTTTTCTGTTTGGTGGGTTGTTTTTTTTAAGTTCTAAAGCTGAAAACACTCTTCCTAAACAGGAACTGTATTCCTTTGGAGAGAAAGGTTGGACTAACCCTACATTTTTAATCTTTTTTAGGATTTAGTTTAGCAGGGTAAGAGGTTATAGTGGAGTAAAAAAATGATTTAGTACCATGCCTACAATCCACTGATGCTTAATATAGTTGATCATCAAAATACTTAAAAAAACCAGTATTAAATGATTTACGCAGTTGATGACATAAATGTTTATGACAGCCTTAGCTACATAGCTGCATCTGCTTGACTTTCACCCACTTCATTTGAAGACATGTATGTGTAAAGATCAGTAGCAATTGCCAATTTGCCTGATGTACCACATCAGGATACAGAAACTGCTAAAGATTTCCCCCCTCAGGTGCAATTTTGTCATACTCCATTAATCCTTTCAATCCTCCCCCAATCCTGTGGACTTGTTATTTAGTAATCCCTGATTGTTGTGGTAAAGGAACATGAGAAAATCTCTGCTGTCCGCAAGGCAGAAAATTACAATGGTCGTCTATTAAATTTAGTTCTAACCGTGCCCACTTGGATCAAGCCTGCTTGTCACAAACCCAACCAGTAGCCATAACGTCAGGACAAATTATCACTAACATCCAAAATGTCAATTTTAAACTAATTTTGTGTCTCACAGTGTTGCCTCTTCAGTACCCAGACAAAGGTGGGAGCCCTGTTGTATTTTTAAGGAGAGAGAGTAAAATCTTAAATCAACATATCACATAGAGTAGCTTCATTCACTTATGCATGTCAGGTTTTCAGTTTTCAACTCCCAACCGGGAACTCTCCCACAGGATTGCAACCCATTGTCCAACTGAACAACTTGGCTTTCTTCCACTTGAGTCAGTTAAACACACATTACTGGGAGAGCTCCTTTCCAGGGCTGCTCTCGTTAAATACAAGATTCTCTATAAACACCAGAATTTCTCTTTTCAATTCAACATTTTTACACTGCAAATTAATCTGTCTGTATCCTCTCTTTCTCTCATACACACATGCCCACACATGCACACAGCTGCAGGATTTCTATCTCTAATCATGTATATCCCTATCTTACTCTTCCCATATAGAAAGAAGTCAAATTCATCTATTTTTTAGGAAAACAAACAAACGAAAAAAAACCAGCCTTTCATCAGCTTGATTAATTTAAACCTGTAAAGCTTGGTTTAATTCTAATGACAGGAAAAAGTAACAGCTACAAGCTCTCAGCCAGGATTTGTGATTGATTATCTTGTGAAGCCTTTAAACAAAAGCTTATTTGTTCATTAGTTGTACTAAGGTCTGTATTTAGTGACTTATGCAACCACAATCTTTAATTAAGAATAAATTGACTAAATATTTAGATATTTTAATTCTGAAAAAAGGGAAATAAGTAAGCAAATAAATTTAACAAACACCAAAACAAACAGTGAAAGCTCCACAATCAACCACAAAATAGAAGAAAATTTAAAATAACGCTCTTCTTAGGAATCTCACATATTTCTTAGTTGTAACATTTTGTTTCTCAGATCTGACTTGTCTTTTGGAAGTACTGTACATTTTCACTATTATCTCATCCTTCAGAACTCCAGCAAGATCTTATCCTTTCCACTATAACAACAGACATGAGTTTGATTACATGGTCTACATGCTAAACACACCACATATGTATCTTAGCATACTGCTGCATAAATCAAGTCTTACTCCCCCACGGGTACAGTGTATACTGCTGTGAGACCACTGAGCTAGTTTTGTTTGTTTTGATGTACACAGAGCATAACATGTGAAAGTGTTGTGTAGAAGGATCATATTTAAGCTTGAAAAGATTACTGAAGCCTAACCCAAACTTAACACGTAACACATTCTTTACTAAAAGACAAACCAAAATAATTTGCTATTACTAATTTTCAAAATAGTTGAGATTTCTCTGTTGAATTTCAACATTTAAAATACAGTCAGAAATCATCTACACTAATACCAGCCATGTTTCCTTGCAACATTGTTGAAAACAGCAGGCTACTCTTACAGTAAAACACTTAGCAAAATGCAATTTCTTACACGAAACTAAATGAAATTTATTTAAGAGATCTTAGCACATGCTGAACAATGAAACACATTCAATATCTGACAAAAAAATCTGACTGAAAAATAAGGTTTGGATGTCTAATTCCGACCCTAGCAGCTCTTTAAAATTCGTACCAGTAGCAGCAGATACCATGTACAGCAAAACAAGTCACACCAGTCTGCACTGATGCCTACATTAGCCCAAACTACACTGAAACACAGACTTCGTCTAAGGAGATGCTGAGGACAGGCCTTCTCATCAGCACAGGCAGTACCCAACCATGCAATGACCAACTGTACAAGCTATACTGATGGCAACAAGTTTAGCTTCTACCACAATGCAACATTTCTACACACTTACATATGGAACTTGTGGTACCTGACAGCTCACTCTCAGTATCAGCATGGTGTTTCCCTGACTGAAATTTTGAAAGTATCTGTCCAGATCCCACAGTACCAAAGGTTCATATAGTTCCAATGCTGAAGACTTTAACATCAAGAAACAAACAGTAAAATGCAAGTAAACCCAAATGGATTAAGAAGGTGCCTCATGATCTCTTCCAGTTAGAAACTTTCCTATCACATTCTAGCTGATGCCTTTCTGAGATCCCTGCACGTCTGAGTTTTCATTTAGACTGTAAGGAGCAGGAACACAGTCAAGGAAATGCTTGCTAAGGAAGAGCCTGGGAGTTATATACTGTTCATCTCATCTCCCTTCTATCACGTTTTTGTTTAAAGGCATTCCTACAGAATATGTTCACCTTTGATGTATATATGCCATAGGTCTCTTTGGGAGAAGCTTCACACTGAATTGGACTGAAATTGCACTCGATGTTCAGAAGGTTCATTGTAACATTTGTCATCTGTTTTTATCCTGCAAAATATCTTTTCAAATGTCATGAAATTAGATCCTCATTTGTTTTCATAAACAAAGAAATTGTCCAGTACTGGCTAAGGACTTGGTTAACTTCTCAAGTTGAAAATGTAAAGTAGTTTTGGGTTAGTTGTAACAGAAGTAATGTTGGTCTTTCTAGAAGTGTTGAAAATTACTTTGAACTTGATTCCTTGGGCTATTAACTACATACCAGTACATGTTCTTTAGACAATATGAATAACGTACCTTTGGCTACCATGATGTCTTTTCTTTAAGGCAGAATCCTCAGTATGCTTCAATAAGTATATATAATCCTGTACATACAAGTACATATATTTATCTCTTTTTATATCTACACATGCATGTGCATAGTCACAGGGCAACATCATGATTGACATCATATCCTCCTTGCTTGAATTATTTTAGGTCAAATTAAACTAATGCAATCAAAATAACATAAAAAAACTAAACCAGCCAACCAGTCAAAATTAATAGAACTAACCAATCAAAATTAACAGAACTAAAAAAAATTTCACTATTATACACTTAAAGAATCATGACTTTGAGATGGTGACACAGTATGAAATTTGATCAAAGTGTCCAGTTCGTGGAGTTTGTCCTTGCGCAAATAGCACCTACGTGTTGAAAGTTCTAAGACAGTGTGGCTGATCTCTTGCAGGTTTTGTTTTGGTGTTGGCTTGTTTAGAGTTTTTTTCAGATTAACTACTGTCATCACTGTTTCCATTTAAAACATTCTAACCTCTAGATTAAATGCCTTTCAAGTGAAATAGCAGACAACACCCTTAGGATTTAATTCTGTGATTCTTATGAGTTCAACATGAGGCAAAAGTGAAGGCTTTTCAAAAGCACTTCATATCAATTGTAAAAATTTCCACAGATTTTAATGGAAGTCTTTTGCTAACTCTAAACTGTTCTGATAAAAATTTCATTCCCCATGAATTTAGGATTCAGTTACACTGAGTATAGAAGCCAGTGCAGCTACTTGTAGATCAAATGTTACACATAGCTGAGTTTTCCAAAAACAAGTAGGTAAAGCTACTGCTGTTACTTTAGGAAGTGAAAGAGGCATTGTAAAGTTATGATGATCATCTTCAAACAAATAAAGGGAAAGTCAAATCAAGGAGCAGTTTAATATTCACCTTTGACAAGAGAAAGATGTTCATTCCAGCTATTTCCATTTTTAATTGATGATTTTTTCTATAGTGTGTGAAAGCCAAGCAATTTCCTTCAGAGAAGTGCTTCTATTCTGTTAACTTGGTAAGAACTATATGCTTCTTATTGGTCGACTGCACTGTGGGGATGGGATAAAATATGAAAGCAAGGATGTCTTTATTTTAGCTTGGAAAATTAAGTGCTAAGCTCAGTGGAGGCAGAGACGAAGGTGGCATTTAGATATTACTAATTTAGCATCAAACCAAAGCAGAGAGCCTTCTTGGAGAAAAAGAGACCAAAGGGAACATAAAACTGTACCTGCATTATTTCTGAGTCAATTCCGATAAAAGTAGAAGAACTTTCTTTATGCCCAAATGGATTACACGTTTCCTTTTATAGTATGTACATTGTTCACAGTTTTTAAAGATAATCTAACAAACAACAACTGCTAAGAAAGAATGCTTCTTTTTTTTTTTTCAATACATTAAAGTGCAAGGGTCATCTAAAGATGAGGCCTGGACTGCTCTTTAAAAGGTAGATTGTGGGATAGATCTTCATTCAATATGAAGTATCTCTTTAAAGTTTATTGTTCACTAAGAATATAATGTAACTATCATTGCAATTTGCTTACATTACCATATGTTAATAAAATAACACAACTTACAAATTTTGTGCTTTGCTTTGTTTTGACTGCTTTTAATTGCTTGGATTTTCTTTAATTATAAAGAGTGTATTTTGAGGGGATAAATTCTCCCTTGTGCTGTCAGACCCAGCTAATCATTCCCTACTTAGACACATTTCTAAAGACCTAAGATTTTTCTTGAAAAGAAGCTTAGAAGGAATTGGTTTGTGTTCATTAATCCATAAACATTTGATTTCTAATCAGATTGCCAGCAGACATAACCTCTTTGCATTGCTACAACAGAGACTCGATTTGATTAATCAAACAGCTCTGATTCACTGAATTGTCTCCAGAATGGCTGTCGCTGACACTACTATGCAAATAGCTGCTGATGTGGTATTGGCATTCCAGCTTTCTAAACCTACCACATCTTCCTCCATGAAAACATCAACATTTTATATCTAATTCAACAACTCTTCTACATAAAGGCTACTACATCTGATGCACAGTTTTTAATCAATGATCTATTACTTCCTTTGAAAATAAACATCATATTTAAGATGTTATTTCTAGATGCCTCAGTTTACCCTTCACTGAAATAGCAAAATGGTATTTCTCCATTTTTAAACACTTTTAAATTTAGATAAACGATCTAAAATATTTTTTTAGGAGCTATGTAACATTATATTTTATATAAGTATTTTTGCATGTTCTGTTTGAAATAGCTCTCATTTATACAGAATTAAATGCATTGGTTTAGGAAATGGGAAATCTTTATAGCTTACGATTCCAAAACCAAATAGGCTAATTGAGCCTACATAGGTAATGCTAACTGTTGATAAAACAACATAAAATGCAACAGATGTATGATTCAGTGCACAAGTAATAGTTACTCTGCAGGAGTATTTGCTCCTGCAAACTAAAGCAAAGGTGAAAAAAAAGTAAGCCTGAAGTCAGGGTAAGAGAGAGAAAAGAAGTAATACACTGTTGTTACCTTTGGTTAGATAATAGGAAGAGAAGCCAAAGTGCCTTAAAGAGGCAGAAAAGCTAAGCCTGTAGCCTCAGGGGAAAAAAAAAAAAAGGCAGGAGTCACAAAACTGCAGTCAATAGGTTTCTAAAAAGTAACAGTTCCCAAGCCCCAGAAAAAAAACTTCATGGACTTCAAAGTTCAACAGGAATCATGGACAGAAGGCTCCAGGAGAAGCAATAAAAATTGTGATGGAAGCAAGTATCTATTTTTTTCCTGCACTCTATTAAATACTACAGTTCCGAAGTGACAGTTGATGACAACTGATGCAACCAATTGACCCTGAGGAGTATGATGTAACTACCCACTGATAAAGACCTGTCTGAACCCACCGAGATGTTTGCTTTGCAGGAAAATATATTCTCAATTTAAATGGTCAGTTCTTCAGTTTGTGTTAAATAACTACATTAGCTAAGAATAAGCACGAAACCTCAGCCATCCTATAACGGCTCTGCCAAAGTGCAGATTGGTTAGATTACGTTATTTCTCATTTTCTGTTTGAAACAATCTGTTTCTTCTTATGATTCAGAGAACTGAAGGACAGACCTTCTGGTATGATCATAGTCTAAACTCACCATATTGTTTTGGTAAGCTTCTTAACAAGTACTTCTGTATATTAAACTGAGTATTGTCTGTACTCCTGTGAGATAAATTAGCTTACAAGTATTCAGTGAACATACAGCCTCCCCTCATTCAACATGTGATAAGACAATAAACTAAACCCCTCGTGGAATTACTGACAATGTATTTATGTTTCATAATTTATATGTATTAACATCAAAAGTATGTATGTTAATACTTACATCAGTTACTTGTTTAGGATTTGTGCTAGATTTTTCTTGCTGAAGTTTTACGTATATACAGCATTTTGAACCACAGTGTGTGTATTCAACAGTAATTGCTTAAAAAATTACAGAACAGTTGGTGATTTCTATTCAGATTTTTGGCAGAGATTGAAGCCTCAGTACAAGTGAAAAAAAAAATCTTCATTTGTTTTAGAAATAAAAAGTCCAACTCTATTTACTATTACACTGGCAGAAATATGAGTAATTTTCCCAGAGAAAAGGAAGCGAAATGAGAGGAAAAAAGGACACAAGAGTTTTGAGAGAGGTGTAAGACCTCTCTACAACTCCCGAAGTTGTAAGCCTTCCTACATTAGCAATCATGATTCAAAACCAGGCTGTGGTCAAAAGTGAAACTTCTATTAGACTTCCAGCTACTCTCAACTGGATTTTTTCCCAGCATGCAGATTAGTATAATACCCTGTCTGTGTTAAAAGAAAGGTCTATGATTCAAAACAGCAGGAGCACTGAAGTCAGAACAGAGTTGCTTGACAGAACTGAATAAGGAAGTCTGAATGCTGCATTTATTTATTTTTGTTTTTATTACAGGAAAGATGTGCCCCATCATACTCTTGTATTCATTCCAAGCATCTATCACCTGACTTTGTAAATGATGTTACATTACTGGGAGATGATTCTCTGCCCAAGCTTAAAATAAGAAGTTTCAACTCGATTGAAATGCAAAGACAAAATACTGCATTCCTTTCCCAGCTGAGCTTTTATTTAATGTGCCAGATTAAGAAACTTGCTCTACTTTACTGGATCAGAGTCAACACAGTTTGTCCAAGAAACTCAAGAGATAAGGGGGAAACAGGTCTTAAACAGGCAAAATTCTCAATAAAATGAATGAGAACTTTGCCCAAGTATGTTCTGCAAAATTTATAACAGTACTTTTGCCTCAGCTAAGTCTGAAAAAGTAGACTGCTGCTTTTGTACCTATGTCTTGGGACAGCTAACTTAATCCAGGAGGGAATAAAAACAAACTTCTCCCTTTCCAATGTCTGTTTTTATTAAGCTTGAAACAACCGGGAATCCCCAGAAGAAAACTCACACAGCAAGTTGGAACAGCGTAATTGGAAGCTCCACTGGGTTTGGATTAAGTATAATGCATCTCACCATTGTGCTAAACTACTTAAAAATACCACAGATCTGTGGACAAAAAACATGATTGTTTTGTCCTCTGTGATTAGAAAATACCAACACTTTTTATAACTGTACAAGTTCCTGTTAAGGGCACAGACTATCAAAACAACTACACTCGGAAGTATTTTATTCCTTAAAACAGTGGATGTAGCCTGACTTGCATATTCAACTGTTTTCATCGATATATGCCTTATCTTTTTCTGTAAATCTCAGGGTGTCCTGCTGTTCTTAAGATATTAAAATATTGCAGACACTAAAAACTGAAACTCAATTTACATAGCTCGGAAATTTTATTCCCCAAAGTTTATCTTTAGACAATACCTAAAAAATGCTGTCTATATCCCTACGTAGCTCAAAAGTGGGCCATGACAGAAAGTGTCCATGTAGTATCAGAGATTATTTCAATGCGCTTACAACTACTCACTGCATGTTACCCTGCAGAAAAAGTAACTCGAGAAGTCAGAGCTACGTACTAGGTACACATTTAGAGTAGAGCTACACTTGTAAAAGCATCAGATAGGCAACTCAGTAGTTAAGCTGGTATTTGTGGAGAGTAACTGAGCTTTAGCTTCCCTAATTCTTGCTATTTAAAGTGAATTAATGTTTCTTATTAAAACCCAGTTATTACTCAAAAAGCTGCAAGAGAAGAACAGGTGCCACAGGAAGGAAAAAAGTCTTACAGATCTTTGAGTCTCCTACTGCCTGTTTGTGGGAGAAAGAAAAAGGGATTACTGCACAAACATGAGGAGACAGATTCAAGTCTTGATTACAAGCAAAACCATCACTAAAATAGCTGCAATTTCAGAAATGTGAAATTAATGGATGTGAAATAAGAATTGGGTTGAGACAGCCTTTACTTAGAGACTACTACATGCAGCCCTAACCCAAAAAATAATAATAAAAAAAATTAACTTGGGAGTAAATTATATTAGAATCTTTTTGGCCTTTGTCCATGACTATAAAATGGTATTAATATAAATGTGACTCAGACTTGGGATCCCTGGTCACTCTTGCAGCCAGGAGCCTAAGTATATGAAATCTCCTTGGCTCTGCTAAAACACTAGTGCTAAATTCTGGGAAGTGATAACACTGATTCATCTCAAAACAGTCTATATATAACAGCAAAACTAGGCACACATAAAATTATGCACTGTCTTGCCCCAAGGTAAGCAACATATTCCTAGTAGAAGGAAGAATGCTATTTTCATTCCCTGCAATCATGTGATAAATAGCTGTAGGGCAGATTCAGCAAGATCTCGAAGGTTATGATTTTACAATATAATGAATCTATGTCTAGCTCTCTGCCACGTGAAAAAGCAGCAAAACAAAAGAGAACTTGTCAGTATTTTGCTTATGGCAGAAATCAGACATTGTCCAGAACCCTCTATGAGACACACTGTTACCTTCTTAACTAGTTTGATTATAACATTGACTCCAATACTTCAACAGTTCAGCTTTCCAGCATTTGGCATAATTGGAAGCAGCAGCCAGCAGGTATCACATGTGAATGCGAAATATCTCACACTGAGTAACTACTGACTGTATCAAATACATGGTCTTGTAGGTAGATTTTTTGGGGAAAATAATAATGGTTTAAAAAAGTATATTGAAAAGTATATTGAGGATGGGTTGAGTACCTGTGAAGTATATGAAGTAATCAAACTACCTAGAAAGTTCAGAAGTAGAAAATACCAGAAAAAGTAATTTAGTTTAGTTCAAAAATAAAGTGACAAGGCAACACTATACAAAAATTTTAAAATAAAAAAAAACAGTAAAAAAAACCCTGTTTACATAGATTACTTATCTAAAATGAACAGCAAATCTTATAGGTGGTTTCTAAAGGAATGGTAACCTGTCAGTTGACAGCTACCCAAACCTATGGACAGTTTCAGGAGACGCTTTAACAAAAGTGGGAGACACACACTGAGAAGTGCATTCTTAGGAGCAGGCAGACTCAAACTACTGCACAAAAAAAATCAAAGAAGGCAACTCATGCCCACGACTCTGCATCTCACTTACAAAGGAACTGACCTTTTTTCCTATTCCACTCATTTATTGTTAACATGGAATAGACTGTGGATGAAATGTTTTATTGTGATCCTGCTTCCCATAAAATACTGTCTTTTATTGAAGTAAAAGCTGAATATAGGCACATCTATACCATCACCGCCATGAGGTAAATGCCTGTGTTGAATGAATTTTTGATTTTGATGATTCATATTACTCTTCATGGGGGATACTGAGTTATAGCCGCTGTATACAGCTGCAATCATTAATGCAATCATGCATATTCTGCAAAACAGTAATACTGATGCTTTTTTGGATTTTTTAACTTTTGTAGAACATTGAAAATGTATGAAAATGCGTTGGAATTATACCAAACGGTGATGCAAGACTGGCATGGAACTCTTAGGGGTACCTCTGCTAATATTGCCAGGATTTTATGACAAAGTCCAAGGACTTTAATTCAGCCACAGGACCAAATTATCTGGTATTGCCAGACAGTAGGACAGAGACTCACTTTGTATCACTTTAGAAGTCTGAAAGGACCTAGAATAGGTATATATCATTCGTATCCTCAAGTGCAACATAGTATAACATGATTTTACACTGAAGTAGGTAAGGTGGCATAAAATCTGGCTAATGATAAGGTATTGTAGTTTCACGTGTACATAGCCAGTAGAGATCAACCCCAGGTGTATTGTTCAGGGCTGACCTCAACTAGCTACATCAAGGTACAAAATACCTGCTTCTTGTCTCCACAAGGATCTTATATTTAAACAGATACCTCACAATAGCAATCTTGATTTAAAATGCACCTTTTCTTTTTCAGTGAAGATAGAATCCTAACAAAAATGAGAAAAAGGCACATTATGTTTAAAGAGTACTGAGCATACAGCACAGTCCAAATGTAAATGAGATTAGGTTCACCTCAGTCAATTGCACTGTACAGAATAAGAAAAAAAACGGATTTTCTCCCTTTGTATTTTAAAAGATTTCTAAGAGCAGCAAAATTTAGAGGAGAAAACGTCAAACAAATTGGTTTCACAGATAGAAAAAGCCATATGATTTGTATTTACAAGACTGCATCTTCCGGTGCACGAGTTAATGCACTTTGTGAAAGTTACTATGCCATGCCTTATAAGCTTCAGCAGGATGTGGTGGCAGTTCAAATTTCATGACAGAATGCTAACTTATCGTTGCTATTGAAAAAACTAATGAGGTGGTAAATAGTTGCAGAGCAGTGTTACATGCAGTGATATGCAGGTTTTTCAGGTTTTTCATTATCTGTGTAACTGTATAGATGTAAAGGTAATGAAAACCCAAACAAGCAGCAAAAGCTTAAGGCATTAAAGCTTCAATAGAACTGTGTCAGTGTTTTCTAACAGAAATATGATAAATTTAAGCAATCTCAAAACATCCCCTCAATACTTCAGCTCAGGCTTTCTGCAAGGTCTAAGGTCTCATGAGTAGCACTTACGTGAAGATCACAATTAAGCTAACATAGGCAATTTATTCTCATGCTGGTTTTATTCTAGCAAGGCAATGGCATAATGTTAAGCACTCTTAAGGATCTCTTTGTTACACTTGTTGCCTATAGCTTTTAATTGAAGGTGCTATCACAGCATCCCTATCAGACTCCAAATGTCATGAGCAGTAGAAAGCAGGAACACACAGTGCAGAGGGCTCTCCTGACCCCCAACTATCTTTACTGAGGACAGCGGGATGTAAGATATAACACTTTTCAGTAGCTAGAGGCTTACTTAAATGAACTTCCACAATACTGAATACAACTAAGGCTGGTATTTAGCACTAGGACACAAAAATCTTAAAAAATATCAAGAGTGAGATAGTGAATGCAGAACGTTTTTTAATGTGGTCACCACTGATCCAAAGAATGAAAGTTCTGAAATTGGAATTACTTCTGTGACATATTTATGACAAATACAAATCAGAGATGACAATAAGAAGCACTTTGTCTGGAGGTGATCTGCCCCATCTATAAAGCTTCAGCAGGCCTTGAATGAAACTGCTTTGCTGAAAAGTGCTCAGCACGCCACTTTAAACCAGCAAACTCAAGGATCACTGACTATCTGTATATCACAGCAGCACTGCCAGCTTTCTTATTAAAAGAGTAAGTTTTTCTACAAGTCCAGTCATCTTTTAACCATTTTGAAATGTAAAGATACATGTTTTCATCTCTCATCCAAATCTTCCTTTCAAATTGCTGAATTCAAGAAGCACTATTGAGTTACTGAGTTGTAATCTCTACTGTTCTGCTTTGTGATTTCCATTTTTTGTTGTTATTTTCAGAATCAATTTTCTATCTGTGCGATACCACACCTATTACAAATTGTGAATTTATTATGCCATATGTAATGGCATATCTTATATAGAGAAAAGAAAAAAAAAGCAAGTAAAACATATATTAAATAATTATATTGTCTGTTTGTTTAAACTACCATAAATACAGGACGGCTACAAAAATAGTTGGTGAAATGTAGCAAGCTAGCTGGTACTACAGTATTGCCCAGTACTTCAGCAGCTGTAGGTGAAGATATATACAGATGATTTTATTTGTGTATGTCTTTGATGGAGATACTAACTGGTCTGAGGGAAAATTATTCATGAAAGCTATTATACCATATGAAACTAGTTTCACTCTGCTATTATGCACATCTAGGATGCCTATACAGTGTCAATTACAAGTAATTTCAGATTTGGTCAGTATTAAAATGCAACTGCGTAATACTACAAAATCAACCACCTCTGTCCACCCTATACCTGTTTTTAGTACTTACAAGTCCACCAAATGAAAAATACTTCAGATTTTGAGATGCAGCTTAGGGCCTAATACATTTACTCCCTCAGTTCCAATTACAACCAGAAGGAGCTGTCCCAGCTAACATCTGCAAACCCGTGGTTTGAAGTTAGGCCCTAGTTTCTCTTCTGCCAAACCTGCAGCTCAGTTTTGCAATCCAAATTTAGTATGCCACCAAGCTAGAGAGAAAAATATGTATACCGTATTGCAGGAATGGATTTTCTTCTCAGATTTGTGTTAATAAATATAATTAATTCTATTTTGATACTTTTAAAACTACTGGAACAAGACAGAGCAAGTAACTATCTAGTTTAGCAAGTGTTTTACTTCCCATATTATGTTTCTATCCAGATACTCTTCCACATGAATCTTAAGGAAGCCAATTGGTTCATTAAAAGTCCTTGTGTGGACACAACGTGTGGTTATGAGTCAGGCGTACTGCAACAGATCAAACATAAAATGTGCCGCTTTTTTACTGTGATACTATTCATTCGAGGCGAAAAGTCAGATTTCTAATATGTGCATAAATATGTTTTACGAAAATAAGTGTCCTCAGAGAACGAAAGAAGAGATCAAAAAGAGACAGAGACAGTATCTCACAAAAGAGACGTATTTAAGCATCAGCCAAATGACACTATTTTTCTTATCATTTATAGTGGAAGTTTGAAGACTAAAATACTCCACAAGCCATTAGTTTCTTGGTACTCTGTGATGGATTAGAATATTTCTTAATGAACCCCTAAAGCACAGAAGAAGGCCAAAGCCTAGATTTGAGCAAATCTGAGTAACAGTGAAATCCAGAGATGTTCAACAGCAATGCTATCAATAGACACATCACAAAACCATAGAAGTGCATCAGTTCCTTAAAACTCTCAAAAAGCACCTATGATTTTGTCAATTTCTTAGTCCAGAATTTGAAAAATCACATTAAGAAACTAAAGTTCTGATTCTCCCTCAGTGAAACAGATCAGACAACCAAAAATGTTACAAGATTCAAATTACTTGCTGAAGGTTCTGGACCACCCCTTTGCATGGAGGCAGTTTCAAAGCTTACACAGCCCACTCAGAAGTGGTCCTGCTCTACTGGTTAAATACTGCATGACTTTTGTTGCAATGCTTTAGTACTAAAGCAAAGATGAAGAAAAACAAAACTAAGTGTATTTAAGTCCCATTCATACAATATAGTTTCATCTCACTCACATGACTGATGTTCACACAATTCACACAGATAGTCACCTACAGCTTCATTGACCAGCTGGACTGTACCAGTACTCTCAAAAGAATGGGCATGAGTAGCCAAGACAAACAGGATTCGGGTGAACCATGGGTGGCTTCCGTTCGCTATATAAGTGTTTGTCATCTGTTTCCACAGTATAGACAAACACTGCCATTTTTAAGTTTGAGGAAGAAAAAAGATATTGTAAAATAAAAATAAAATGCCAATCACAGCAGCGGATCACCAATGTTGTCTCATTTGGTACTTCTGCTGATTGACAACCTGGTGCTCTTGTAGAATAAAAAGAAAAAAAAAAATTGGGCATTCATTTCAAACTGAAATATTTGACAGATGTAACAGTTTTCTGCAATGAAAGTGATGAAATCTCAAACAGCAAAGTCCATCTCCTGTACAGTAGAGAAATTAAATTTGAACAGCAAAGGTTTATTGTCTTTAGACAGATGCAGATTTCATTTGCGGGTTTTTTTTTGGAGGGGGTTGTTTGTTATTTATTTATCTGGCAGTGGGGAGATGACTAGGGCTTTGCGACTGGTACACAGCCTACCTCCTGCTGCTCTAGATGCCACAGACTTCAATACGATCCATATTTCAGGGTACTGTTGTCATAAACTGAAAGCAATTTCAGATTTTCTTACTGGTAACACTAGCACATCACTGATATTTTGACCTTTATTTTTTGCAATGGTGAAAGTGAAACAGTCTGACAACTGATGGAAAATTCATACTGCTATAGACACATGCCTAAACCAGAGAGGTGGAAGAAACATTTTACACTATAATGTGAATGGCCTGTACTTAGGTTCACAGAACAAGGTACCAAGGAACATGTAGTGTGAGAGAAAACAGAAATACTCGGAACAGCACCAAAACAAAATAACTGTTGTTTCATTGCACCGTCTTCTTAAAATACATAGCTGATGGCCAGATAACAATTTAATAAAAAGTCAGCAAGAGTCCTTCTGTTGACTTGGGAGCCTTTGAATTTGAGCCATAATCTAAAGAAGACTTTCTCAAAGGCAACTGTGCACATTATACATTTTTTTGCCCATATACACTATTCAAATAATACCTTCACCTAAAAAAATACATAACCTTAAAACCCATCTCTTGAATTCATTGAGAAAACTGGACAATGAAGAATGTTGATCACACTGAATCATATTGTTCACTGGATGTGGGATGCATCTCACTCAACTGTGTTCATCAGCTTTGGCAACCAGATTAAACCACCATATTTTCTTCAAGTTGGAGTAAATAGTGAACTCAGTGAAGCCCATTAGATTTGATTACAATTATAATTCAGACAAGATGAATCCCACCATAATGTCAACAGAAGCAAAATGTGTCCAGAGGTACTATCAGCTAAGTATACTGGTGAAAACTACACAGATTATACTTTCTGTGAACATACTTTACGGAAACAGGGCTAGATCCACAGTCAGAGGCTGGGCATCTCAAGTAACCATAATGTTCAGATATATTCAGTATATGCCGCAAGAAGATGGACTGGCATAACAACAGTATTCCCAAAGCCTACAACACTGAATGGAAAGTCACTAAAACCAAGAGTCAAATATCACTCCCTTTTGGGCTCTGCATCCTATTCTACACAGGAAGGAGGTGTTGTCTTAATATTCATTAGTCTATACCCTTTTCTGGCGTTCTGGACCTCTTTCTGTAAAACCAAACTTCTGTGAAAACTTACTTCCAAAAAGTACTGTAAGAGAAGATAGAACTCAGTGGTGAAAGCATTTCACCATGAAGTTCAGTAGCAAACTCTCTACAATAACCTGATATATAGGTCATACATAGAGACATATGTATGCTATGGAACCCTTACAAAGAAACACAATTGTCTCCGTAACCTTATGTGCTTTGAAGGAGCACAGATGATGAGACAAAAATTTGCATCTATCAAGTTTAGCCATTTAAGAGCTACTTCTGCTAGCCACCAATCAACAAGAGGCTGTAAGAATGGCAAATATAATTTACAAGGGAAATATGGTTTTCCTCTTTTTTTTGGTGTTTCAAAGGTTGTATGACCTTATAAGGCATAGGCTAAATTAGTTCAATTCGATGGAAAATATCATACAGAATTTTTCACAATTAAGAAAATTAACAATTAAGAAAATCCATTACAGAATTTTCTTACTAGCAAGACATGCAAGCCTAGGAGGTACTAAGAATATCCTGAAGAACTACAAATAAAGTAACTGTATCTAACAATTTGACTGGAAGGAATAAGGGCAACTGAATGAATATCAGTTTCAGGCAATAAAGTGTTTTACAAATCAATATCAACAGCTCTCCTTCTTCGACTATCAGCCAGTGAGAATATCCAATTTAATTTTTTTGGATTTGGAAGAGGTTGTTTTTTTAAAATTTTACCTAGATCTTGTTTCTGTGAACCTGGGGGAGGAAACAAAGGAAGGAAGAAAAATCTGACAGGTGATCCTTCACATTTTATTAAATTCATATCAAAATAAAATTATTTTTAATTCACTTCATTCCTGAATAATTTTACGTATTTTTTAGATTTTGAAAATATTATCTCAACATCATCCTATTGCTTTTATAAAGAAGTCAATATCAGAAAGGGCTGCAGATCGTATAAATCAGCAGATTTACTCCAGCTTTGTTTTAGCTTCAAATGCTGAACTGCTACTCTAGAAAAAGGTTCCTTGTATTCCTCTTGTAACAAGAAGTATGCATATTACAAACAACTTTCAAGTAATAATATTAATGTTTACACACAAAAAGTTCAGTGTGACATTTCACAAAAGAAATGGTAAAGCTAAAACATCAGGTCACAGGAAACTACAGATTCTACATGCCAACAAATCCTGACAAATGCTGTATTATTCAATTTTCTCTCTGTGCAACAGAAGATGCAGGACAACCCATGCCAAGACTTTAAAACAAATCTCCCCCATAACTCACTTGCTGCAAAAGAAACAAGAAGAAGCAACAAAGAATGGATAACTTTTGAGACTGGTACAATTTAGACACCTTAGTATGACTACAAGTCACATTTTTTAACTACCTTTCTCTGTATTATCACATATAATTCAGGGTACACACAAATCCCAAACACTAAATTGAGAACGCTGGCCAAATCATTCAGAGACTTGACAGTCCAGATATTTTTAGTAAGATCAATATGAATTTTATATCAAATTTATAGTAGTCCCTATGATTTCCTGAATCCCAGAGGTCCCAGGAATAATCTACACATGGTTTTGTATGGCTACAACAATGTTGCTATTCAAAACAATTTATTGATTTGAAATTTTCATAATTGCATGACCAATGAAAAAGTGTAGCAATATCAATTTGAGGTGTCTTCTATCGGAAATAGCTATTTCTGCTTCAAGAGAGAGTTTATAGCTCACTAGAAAACAATCCATTACAACAAAATTATTGCAGCTCTATTAGAAGGAGCTTTTTTGCATGCTATTTTAATTATAAAGGAATGTTTAACATGATATGCATTTTCTGCCTATACAAGTATTTAAAATCTCAGGTAAGCCATTAAAGCCCCTTATGTTGCAAATGTCTTTCTAAAAGATTCCAATAGAAATAAACAAAAGATGTCCTCCTCCCCCTATACTTCAGTAAAATATGATGGCATCTATTCAGTTCTTATCTACAGCCTGTGAAATCTTTTTCCACTCAAAGAAATGCTATCTCATGTAAACCAGAAATGAACTGATTTTGAATGCCCACATCAGTGTATGGGGATAAATCATTTTACATACATTGTGCCACAGACTGGAAAGACAGTGCAATAATAAAAGCAGGGAAAAAAGTAATAAATTTTTCTCTGTATGTTAGGTTTTTATTCAGTGAAGACATGGACACTACAGAATGTATGTGAAATGCTGTACGTGAGTAGCAACTAAGGAAACTTAAGAGTATAGATTTTACAAACCACCATGATGTTCTGTGGAAGAAGTGCAACCAAAAACTCAGGTATCACCTGTAATTCCTGTTAGACCTTTTACAACACTGTATGTCCATTTTGTCAGTTATTTACTGTATGTTTGGTGCAATTAAATGGTGAAGTAAGAACATACAGCATCTCCTGAAATAAATGAAACTTCAACCTGGCTATTCTTGAACACAAGTTGCCTAAAGGAGAATCAGTCCATTAGGCATTATGTATCTGGCCCTTGGATTCTATATATCTAGGTAAACAGTTCTATGGTAAAAATAAGAATCCTAGAACTGATGAAGCAGTATTACTCAGGACCTCAAACATACACTTCAGACAGGTAGACGGTACCCATAAGGAGTTGCTGAATGTAAATGGGTCACGGTTTTCATATCTTTAACATCTGTCATTTATACCCAAGAAAGCACATCAGGGGCAAGAAAATTAATTCCCCAATTGCTGTCAACTGTGTTAGGGAACAGCAATAAACAGCTTTACTGTAAGCCTCTAGCTACAATAAAACTGCTGTCAATAAAGTGTGGCTGATATGGTTTTGCTCTGCTAGAAGAGATTCTTTGGAAGTGAGAATCTGAAATGGAAACTAAAAAGATTCTCCCTTGTTCTTATATACAAAAGAACAGTGTCACAAAATTCCAGTAGCATTAAACTCTGAAGATCCAGTTGTCATTCACATGCATGGCACAAATTTCATAGCATATGTGAAACTTTGGCTTGGGACACATGAAACTTCAGTGATTCTGATAAAAATCTTTTGCATGGGAAATGTTTAAAGAGAAATGAAGCTTACTAAGCTTTTATTGTCTGTATCTCTATACACAAAATGTTCCTACTCGAGTTTAGCATGTCTACTGTCACTATTAAAAATGGTATTATAGCTTAGGGTTATGTTCAGATTCCCATTATAGACCCCACTTTACACGTGTTCTTAACTTTCTAAAAAATTCTTCTTTTCAGCTGAAATTTTCCATGCTTGGTCTCAAGCTCAAAAATGAATTTCTTTAGACAGTTGCGTAAAATCTGTTAACCTATTTTTCAGTTATACAACAATAGAAAAAATACACTATACATTTTCACAATTTCTGATATTTTAGTGTAAATATATAAATATAGAGAATTAGAAACCAATTAAATTTTACATGCAGACACTTTTCCAGGTGACTAGTCCTCACCCAAGACCAATATCCATGCTAACACATAAACCAAATTAAGCATACAAAAGAAACAACAAAATTGTATTTTTTATTTATACTAAGTGGTAAAACAAGGCCACTAAAAATAATACCGCACACAGAACTGTGGAATGCTATGGTTACAGAATTTTAATATTTGCAGGTGACGTAAGCTCTGCACTGCTGTTCCAATGCAGATTTCCATCAATTTATGCACCTTGAAATTGCCAGTCTCAGCGTATCAAATTAAGAGTCATTAATGTTTGCAGCTTTTCTTTTCTCTTACATAAACCCAAACTTACAAATTTAAACACTCCAGAGTAAGATAACATCAATGACATTTTCCACATAATTCTTATGTGCATTGATCAGTGGGATCTTGGCTACTTGTTCCTTGATCAGGCAAAAAGTCCACTGAGAGAAAAAGAAGTAAAGCAACCTTCATGGAGTTTATGTTATTGACTGTAAGATTAAAAATATATTTTAGTATGGAATGCATTTAATGTGTCAGTCACGCCTCAAATCCTTAATTTCTGCCATTAGAGTACAGAAATAAATGGACAGTGTTAACATATATTTAGCTTTCCTGAATGTACTAGAACTGTGCATGTTTCCAAAATTTACAAATTATCACCTTGATTCAGAAAAGCGCTTAGAGTGTGCTTACAGCTGTCTTTCTTGAAGACAACATCTGAAATCATTTGGACTTTTAACAATCTGCCTCAGTCCCACCACTTTTTAAATGAAAGTTAAGCACATGCCTAAATGCTATTTGATTAGGAATGAAGACTGAAGGTTTTGCCCGTAACCCATACTGATACATATTTTTAAACCTGCGTTATTTGTCACTGCTGTGCTTTAAATCCAATTAAATGAAGTTGTTATAATTTAAAATTCGGATAACCACAGTAAATTTGCCCTAAATTCTTTTCTTATTTAATCTATTGTTAATCTAATGACATTGAGTAGGAGTTTTTGTCTGTTTATTTGCTTTTCAAAAGAGGTCTTTCATACAGAAGAATACACGTCTTGGTCTTCTGCATTTCTGTGTAGCTTTTTGGTGTAATGACTTAGTAATTTGAAGTGCATTTTAAAGTTCAATCAAATACTGAAAAGAACACTGATTGGGAAGCCTGCATAGATTTCAGTATTCTTTATGAGTCATAACACTGATTTTAGAAGCTTAGCTATATAAGCTGGTGGTGTGCAACATCCTTTCCATACTCCTAATTATGTGAATTAGCATTTAGAACAATCCCAAGTTCAAGTATTCAAAAATGCTCCTTTCAGAGCATCCACCAGGTTTACTGCAAGATAGGCACTTGAAGGAGGCTTTGGTTTTTATACTGGGTAGTTGTGAAACATCAGTCTGTGCAATTCAAAGTGACATGTAAAGACTTAACCACAAAATTTCCACTAAATCTATTGATGTTTGCACAGAAATTGCCACCAAAAAATAAAATAAAAAAAAGCACCTAAGAGATCTTTATTGAACAATATATTTTTTAATTCTAAAAGCTTTTTGACTTAGGACCCAATTCTAACAGATTTCTAGGGCCAAGTTCCCATCAAAAGTAACAGGATTTGGCTTGAATCAAGTCCAAGTGCGGACTTAGGTTTTACCTCTCTACTAACATTAATGTATCTGCAAGATACATTGTGTGTGTATTTAGCTTGGACCGAAAGAAACTGAAAATAAAAATGGAGAACGCTAGTATTTCTTAGACATACATTAATCCTATATTTCATCTTTTCCTATCGTAACATTCTCCACAACAATTCCTGCACTCTTTGCAAAACACATCAAGACAACTTGCTGAATATATATATAACGCAACTTACATTAGATGCAGAGAATTTAGTTATGCTAAACCAGAAGAAAACAGTACAATGGCACAGAACTAAGTGTCACTTCCTAAAGGATATTTTAAAAATGTTTTTCAGATGCTGTGGCATTAGCATACACTACTATTCAGTACGATTTTAAGTCTGAATACTTTGCTTAAAGGCCATAGTCTATCACAAATCCAAAAAAAAAAAAAAAAAAGACCTATGAAGGTATATTTAACTCCTGTAACTCCTATGCCAACGAATATTAGTTAAGATGCATCCTAATTTCAGGAATTACAGACAGAAAAGACAGGAAGACTGTTCATGATTACTACCATTGCTGGCTATACTCCTCCAGCCAAAACTGAAAAGGAAGTATAGAAAGGTTACATCCTGTAACACTCATCATTGGCAGAAAAAATAAAAAGACACTATCTTCTTTCTCACATAGTAAAAATACACAAGCTCAGTTTAGATAACTGTCTGCCTAAGACTTATATTTTCAGTTACATATATATACAGATTTTGCAGGTAGCAATCCAAATCATATGAGTATCTGCTGACTTCAAAAAGTATTCTCTAAGACCTCAGTGAAATTTGAATCAACTCCATATATAAGTATAATGACTGATATTATTATCATCATTATTATTAAATGGAGACCAGTGTATTTAATGTAATGAACATAAGTAACTGCAGAAATATAGGCAGTAGTTTTTGTTTGGGTGTGGGGTTTTTTTTTCCCCCCATGTTCAATATCACTGTCCAGGGTTTATGCATTCTGTCAGGTAAATAATTTTTGGGGTCTTAACTGCCTCTAAATACTACGGAGGCTTAAGTCTGAGGTTCCCAGTAGAGTTTGAAAGCTAATTTAAGCTAAATCAAAATCATCCCAGAACAGAAAAGGAATGTGTGGTTTGGGGGTGTTACATTTTGTGACTAAAACTGGGTAGAAAACTTCAGCTGAGTAACCACAGATTACACAGAGCTCTTCTATAAATTTGTTTGGATTTTTTTAAAATCAGTTCTTTTTTAACTTGACAGTATGAGTACGGTGCTGTGTAAGAGCCTGAAGATGTCTTGGGGAGTGTACCCTTCTTTAAAGTCCTTTAGAAAGACAAAGGTTTTGTGAGATTCTTCTGTGGTGCTTTCAGAGTCTTGCTGTAAGTACGAGCAGGTTTAGAGCAGTTACTTTAATAGAACTGCCTCAAAGTGCTTGTTTTATTCTTAGCATCTTGTTAGTGTGACACCTTACAGAAACCCAAAGTCAAAACATAGTTCTGGGAACATCACGTTCATCTCAGATAAGGCTAATGCAAAAGCAAGAGAATGACTTTATCCTAGACTTGGCTACTGTCAAAATCTTTTTGCAAAGACAAGTCTAAATGTCTCCCACTTGATTCCCAAGGATTCATATCCCTAATAAATTCAGACAAATCACTATCACTTGGAGGATACAGCGCCCGCAGGAATACGGACGCGAGTCCCGACACCGACCGAGTCTCTGCAGCGAAAGCGGAGCACGGAGGAAGCCGCCTCGCAAAGACGCAAACTTAACTACTGACCACTTCAGTGCAACTACCATTAAATAAAAGGTTCTTTGGCTGGAATATCAGCTCGATCCTTCCCTCCCCCCCCCCGCGTTCCTCCCCCAGCTACTGCAGGGCTGGCGCCGGGCCAGCGCGGGCCGCGCGGTGCCTCAGCGCCATCTACAGGTGGCGCGGCCGCTCCCGCGGCGGCCACAGACAAGCACCCATAAAATAAATTAGACAGCACCGCATTTAAATCTTTATTAGCAAGGAATTATTAGACCTAAGAAAAAACTAATGCTGGATTTGGTTGAAATATGAGTCTCTCAGCCTCCTAATCCCTCTTCATATGGCGTGTTTCACAGTTTAAAATGAGCTATGACAGATCACTTATGCATTACTAAGATGAGAAAATATTTACAATGGGCTTTTTTTTTTTTTTCCTGCATAATTCAGATGTATTCAGAGAAAGCATTCCTTTCAAAAGTATGCTTTGGCCATTTTTTAAAATATGCAGCAAACTGCCTATGCAATACCAACTTTCATCTATTACAAAAAAATCATGTTGAACTCAAACAGAGGAAGACTTCCGTATGGCTTAGTTATATCCTACCAATAAACCACGTGCTTAACTGATGCAGCAGCTTGGAAATTTGGCTGCATTTCTTAGGGAAAAAAATTAACCCCTTTATTAACACTAACTTATCAAGGTTCCAAATCAGCTTGAACTGTAAAAGAAACTCAAGCCAACTCACTTAAAAATTTGAAACAGAATGTACATATCCCTTCAATCTTGAAACAGTCAAATATTCTCACAGAAATTTAGCATATAAGGGAAACAGTTCTTCAATAACTTTTACATTTGGACAGTCACATACTGGGGAGAAAAAAAAAAGTCGGTTTTCAGTTTTGTCTATGCACATATATGTGCACATGCAGAAAGGCATAACATATTATTAACAATAATTATTCCTCAAAACCCGAAGTATCAGAGGCATTTTGCAAACACATGGTTAAGCCCCAGGTAAATGATAAAGGGATCAAGGGGTGGTTTTATTTGTTCTTGTTTTGGTGTTTTGGTTCTGTTGGTGTTTTGGTGGGTTTTCTTTGATTTTTTTTTTTTTTTGTTCCCCCCATAATGTTAACTAAATTAAATTAGACTGAAACAAAAAACACCTCACAACACAGTGGCACTTTTAATACTGGTTGATTGGGCACTTGTATGCAGTACTTATAGACCAGTAAAAGTGCTCGTTTACCTGTCTGGTGTGTAAGGGGCCCTTTGTCTTGAAGCCTCCTTGGGAACTGCACTCTGAGGCACTGAAGTGATCTGAACTAGTGGAAGAGCGTTTGGAAAGGGTGTCACAACCACCAACAAAGGTGTTGTCCAACGGGAGTTCCTGAATCACATGGTGCTTTTTCACTGAAACTGGAGTGTCAGGTTTGAGATGAAAAGCAGACTGCGGAGAGGCAGATTTGTAATGCTTGGCAAGATCAGGACTGTTAGGCTTAAAGGTTGTTGGTGGTGCTGTGCCCCAATCAAATCTTCCTATACTTTGCTCCTCCAGCTCTGCTGGAAGGCTTATTGTCCCGTTGATAGGTTCATGAACTGCATCATCAGGTTTGGACTCTTCAATTGTCACAAAGTTCAAAAGAGAGCTCTTTGGAGATTTCCTTTTCTTCCTTTTCTTTTTCTTGTTTTGCTTGTTCTCCTGATTGGGAGACATCCATTCAGCACCTTGTTTGCTCCTCTGGGCAGCTTTGAATCTGGATGCATGTCGACATCGAACAAGAACTGTGACAAATATCACCACTATGACAACCATGGCACCTGCTACAATAGCAATCATGATCGTGAGATAGTCCTCATTTTGGTAGGGTTGGCTGCTGTCCCCTATGTTCCGATCCAGAGGGGTTTCCATAGTCCTGCGTATCAAGTCATAAATATAAGAGGCATTTCCAGCAGTATCATTTACATACAAAAATACAAGCACAAGAGTATGCAGGGATTTGGGATAACCCAAATCACTTATGTTGACAACTAGGCGATGCAGCCCCACATCATTAGGAGTTGGTTTTTCTTCCAGAGTGATATTACCTGTCACTGGATCAATCCGAAACAAACCCTTGTTATTGCCGCTTACAATTGTGTACTTCAGCTCAGCATTCATGCCGGTGTCTATATCCACAGCAAAGACTTCAGCTACCACCGATCCTGGAATTGCTGAGAGTGGCACTAGCTTAAAAGAAGTATTAGAAGGTGGGTAGATGACAACGGGGCTGTTATCGTTAACATCCATCACATTTATGGTTACTTTCGCTGTAGAAGAGCGAGGAGGTTGCCCTCCATCCACTGCTTTAACATCAAAGGTGTAAGAGCTCTGCTGTTCTCGATCAAAGGAAACATTGGACTTTATAACTCCAGAATACGGATCCAGCACAAAGTTTTCATTGTCATTCAGGATGGAAAGGGTCACTGCTTTATTTTCCCCAGCATCTGCATCAGTCACTGTGATCACCCCCACTGTGCTATACTTTGGTAAGTTCTCTGATACAAAAAACTGGAAATGATTATGAGTAAATTTGGGACTGTTGTCATTTTCATCCAACACGGTAACAATTACAGCCGCTTGACTCTGCAAAGGAGGGGTGCCGTTGTCTCGGGCTGTAACAGTGAAAATGAAACGCTCCTGCTCTTCTCTGTCAAAAACTCTGGAGGCTGTCAAAACTCCTGTCTTTCGATCCAGATCAAAAAAGGAGGCATTAGGACCAAGCTGATAAACAATGTCTGCATTTTTCCCACTGTCTTCATCTGTGGCACTAATAGTTGTTAAGTATAGACCACGCCGGTTGTTTTCAGAAACTGACAGCTCAATTACAGGCTGGCTGAAAATCGGAGGGTTGTCATTTTCATCCTCCAGCTTAACTCTTACCAGGGCAGTCTGGTTCAAACTGGGCTTGCCAGAATCAGAAGCCACAATTTTAAAGCTGAATTCTTTGGTGCCCTCATAGTCCAACAAAGAAGAGGTCTCTAACAAATACTGGTTGTCGTAAACTGCTTTCAGGTGGAAGGGGACCTCTCTCTCAATGAAACAGATCACTTTGCCATTCACATCAGTATCCTTATCTGAAACTGTAATTAGGGCAATCTTTGTATTGATGGGATCTTTCTCAGATAAGTACACTGTGCCATTGATGGGACTTATTATGTACCTGAGGTCTATGTTAGGAGGGTTATCATTTACATCAGTGACATTGATGGTGACAGTTGCTCGGGCTGGTGTAGAGCTACCATCACTAGCCAGCACTGTCACTTTGTGAATAGCAGTCTCTTCTCGATCTAAGGACCTCTGAACTGTTATCAGCCCTGTGGTGTTGTTTAAAGCAAAAAATCTTTTGGTTGCAGGGGCGACTTGGGCACCAAAAATATATCTGATTTCTGCATTGCTTCCTATATCAGCATCTGTAGCATGAAGCTGAATTACAGAAGTGCCTACAGGGGCATTCTCTGGTATATGGACCTCTACTTGACTCTCTTTAAAGACTGGCCTGTTATCATTGACATCACTTACTGTGACTTGCAGGATAGCTGTGCTGGATTTCTGGGGGGTACCTCCATCCTCTACTTTGATTTTCATCACATAGGTGTCCTTTTGCTCTCTGTCCAAGTTCTGCTGCACAATCAGCTGAGGCCATTTCTCTCCTTCTGGAGTTTCTACAATATCCAGTCCAAAGACACTCTGCCCGTTTAACAACTCATAGTGCTGCACACCGTTGAAACCTGTGTCAGGATCTGTTGCTGATGGGATTGGAAAACGACTGTTGATCAGAGTGTTTTCTGGGATGGAGATATTGATGACGGGGGATGGAAACATAGGTGCATTGTCATTAGTATCCTTTACAATGATTTTTATTTTGATCAGCCTAAAAAAGTCATTAGGGAGAATCACCACTTCAAGTTCAAAGAAACACTCATTTTCTTCTGCATAGGAAGCTCCAGCACAGAGTTTTTCTCTGTCTATTCTGTTAGATGTTGTAAAAATTTCCCCCGTGTTACTGGACACTTTGACCAGAGGCGCATCCCCCGCTTTAGACACCAGTCTGTAGACAAGGCTGGCACTGGTCCCTGTGGCAGCATTGATATGAGAAATGTTCAGGTCCTTTGGTATGTTCCCTATGGGTACGTTTTCAGGCAGCTCCTCTCTAATAGTGTAAATAAGTTCTTGAGCTAGAGCAGAATCCAGCCTTAAACAGGCAATCAGAGCAGCCAACAGGTAAAAATCCCTCAGGTCCATGATAATGCTTTTATTCTCTTTTCACAGATTTTAGGACTTAAAGGTTTCCAGAGTAGAATGACGAGTGATTTGCAAGAGGAGGCATGCATGGACTGCAGGATGCATTACATCTCATTTCTTATTTGGAGACATCGCTGTCAACACAACCACACAGAACAGCATTATTGGTTTTTCTAGGCATGATAAATCCACAATCTCCAACTACTACTTGTTTTTGCAATGCACGCTTCCAGCAGTACATTTTCCTACTGCTCCCTTTTACAAGCAATCCGTCTGGACAACTGCACAAATATCCCATCAGCTGCATTTGCACAGAGCGCAAATGAAAATAACTACTTGCAGGATTAAAGGCAGGTACCATTTCGACACGTAGTTTCTTAATAATTTCTCTCTACACCGTGTAATCCGTAAGGTGAATTCCCCCCTCTACCCTCCTCCACCCAGTCATTTGGTGCAAGTAAAAAACCTTCCCGGACTACTTCTGGATTCCAACTGCTGTGTCAGCTGCCAAATGTAATTTGTTGTTTGCTTCCATACATATTTTTTAGCTCTTGGTAACCACATTTTTCTCTGTGCCCTCTATAGCCATCGTACTGGGAAATAACCACCCGGACATGCTGCTGCTGCTGCTGCAGCAGTCGACACTGGCTACTTCACATCCCTGTTAACTGATTAGACAATAACAGGACTTAGTTTCTTACGCTCTCAGCTCAGTGTTTCCTCTCCAGATGTCGGATACTTCTCCTGTTTAATAACCGAAACTTTGTTTTTAAACACAGTTTAAATCAGGAGACTGGAAATTCCAAATGCAACCTAGGGACAGAAGAATGTTTACGGCGGGGGGGGGGGGGGGGGGGGGGGGGGG